>NC_062967.1:4595173-4658033 GCF_023119035.1 Salvia hispanica | reverse complement strand
TAGAAAACCTAGAGGAAAAAAGGCAAACCATTTGTATTGCCGTCGCACCCCGATGGAGTTTTTGAATGCTTTAAAAAGTCTTACTCCAAGGCAAAAAGAAGCTGTAAAGGAATTGCATTGATAACATATGTTGGAAATTCAAGTAGCGGACTTGTTGCGTAGCTCGTTTTGAACAATATCAAGTTTTCTGAACTTGTGGAAATCCGATATATATTTTTGTATTAGGTGATAATATCATTATCTTAAACCATATAATGGATGAAAAGTAACGTATAATGCACGGTTTGAAATTTATAATGTATTATATGAATAACATAATGTATAATAAATTAGCTACTTTTTAACTTCTCTAATGGCTATAAATGAACTAATAATGTATGAAGTGTGAATAATAATGTATAAAATGTAATGAATGTAACTACTAATGTATGGAACATGATAGTGATCGAATGCGCTAAATTACATACCTTAACCAATCATGGGATGAATATTGCACTTTACACTACTAATTGCGTACAGAAAGTTATTTGCTTCGTTACAAATAATGTACAACTTTAATAATGTTAATGTACAACGACACAATAATAATGTACTATATGTGAAGAATAATGTAACTGATCTCAGTATCAGGTAGAGATGTGATATTGCGTAAAAATTAAATGCATTTTTATTAATGCATATAATATACCAAAATGTACGACTAATGAGAATAAGTTAATGGATAACAAACGAAGACTAATCCGAAGAACAATAAAAATAAGATGGGAAGGAGCTTCGTGATATTAAAAAAATCATCAACATTTCCTTTTGCCCTTGCGCAGCGCATTCTCCTTCTCCATCTCTTTAAGCATTGGGCAGTTTCTAGAGTCGTGACGACTCCATCTCATCGCAAGCCTTACACCATCTCAAAGGCCTAGCGGCCTCCTTTATAGCCTTTTCTCTCTTGGAAATCATAACAAAAACATATCATGAAAAGTATACATTACATAACATATATCGTACATTACTGATCAGCTAAACTACATTATACTTAAGTATTTGTACATTATATTTATGGGTTAAAACTAAACTCTAGGAGAGACGACAACTAAATCCTATAGGAATGGCTGAAAGTCGTGGACTTTGACGACGGTTGTGTTACTTACTCCATGCTACACCCTAGCCCCAATGATTTCTAAACCCTTAGGGAAAGGATTTAAGTTGCGCTAAAACATCAAACACATTCAATCTTTCTGTATAAAATAACAACAAAAAATGCTCTAAAACATATACATTACACATTACAGTACATACATCGTCCATTACTGATTACATAAAGTACATTACACATAGATATTTGTACATTATGTTTGTCAGTTAACACTACTCCCTAGCATATATGATATCTAAACCCTAGATTAATGACTGAAACTCGTGGACTACGGCCAACATTGTGTTACTTAATTCATACTACACCCTAGCCCCAAGGATTGCTAAACCCTAGGGGATAAATTAAACTAGCACCATACAACAGGTATGTAACAGTTTGTTTCTATTTTCTCCACATTTAATTTTTGAGTGAACTACAAAATTAGCCTCTACGTATATCAAGTCGAACGCTAGAGGTACCCATGTTTAAAAAAATGCATTGTAAACCTCTATGTATGGGTAAAATATCATTTCATGCCATTTTTCTCTATTTTGAGTCTTTTATACCCTTTTCCCCTCACTTTTAACATAAATGTAATTCCAAGGATGTTTTAGTCTTTCTCATTTTTATTACTATGGAGTATTATGTTTATTTTATATTAAAATATTATGTTCATTTAATCTATTTCCCGGATTCGAGAATTATTTGTAGTGAAAATAGCACAATCCATTATTCCAGACCATGAGTGGGTAGTTTTGGTACTTGGATGGAAAAATAATTTTTTTTATACTGTTCTTTTTTGTTAAGAGTATCTCCTTTATGCTAAATTACAATTAAATTTGGTTGGACCTCTTCTCTTACGTTTAACTATTGCTGCACAGCATAAATCATGTATGCTTTCTGGGGACCCTTCCATGACATTTAGCTTCTTGTTGGTATATTGATACATTACTTCTTCTTTTTTTTTCTCTTTTTGTCTGCATTATGATCTTTAAAAATGTTTTTTTTGTTAATGTCTATTTCAGTTTGCCTTATTTGTGAGGACTACAAATGGGAGGGAGAGTGGTTACAATGGTTCTAATGAGGCCATCTGTCTAATTGCTATGATATTCCCTATATGTTGCTAAAGATGAATAATGATAACCCATCTCCCTCTGTCTTCAATTGAATCACCTCAGAATGTAATTTCTCTGTTCAACCATCTTTCATATCTTGATTCACTTGCTTTTCTCTTTAAAATTTCAACATCTGGCTCCTATTACTTTGTAACCAAGCCAAGTTTGAGTATTTCTTCTTCATTATATAATTAATGTTAATAAGGATAATTATGTTTTGCCCTTTAATGTTTTTACAGTGTGTTTGGTTGAAAAATCAACTATTTCTTTGAATACTGATTTTTAGTTTAGCCTTTACACTCAACACATTTTCATTTCAACTCTAGCACGATTCTTCTGACCTGGTGGTTTTAATTTCTATTGTTATTCTCAAGGACATCATTTGATCTCTGATCAGTAATTGTAATTATGTTTGAATACTTAAATACCCTTTTCATTATTTAGTTACTTGAACACCTTTTCCAAGTTTATTCTTCATTATTTTTATTTTGATGATAGGATCTTGTTATCCGGCTACAAGTAGCATATTGTTTATGGCATTCTAACTGCTCAGGAGCTTGTGGAGAGACCTATTTTTGAGAAGCATTGGTGTTGTTTGTAATATGGCAGAAAGTATGTGGCTGATTCAGGATATGTTATCTATATGTGGGCTAGTGTCCCTAAATATCCGAGGTAAAAGCTTGCCAATCTATTGCACGATTAATTACAAGTTATCAAACTGCATCTAAATGCTCAATAACCTGCCACTGCTCTTTATCTCATTAATTACTAGGTTCATAAGTCAAGATTATGGCTCATTTTTATTAGTAAATTGCAATGTGTAAGTTGATATTCTGATAGCAGTGGCATTATAGGATTTCTGTTATGCTCAACTGTTGATTTTGTACACCCTGTCAGCCCTATCGAGAAGTTGTATGGTGGTCTTGACTACAGAAGGGAAATTAGATTTTACAACTGCGAGGTATCTTCTCATCCACTCTTGAAATCCTTTATCGAAGCTCCTAAATTTGCTCCTATTCTTGCTGATTCCACCAGGCCAGCATGGTGCACTAAGCTAATATAGAAAGCATAACTAGCTACAACGTTCTGTAATTTAGCCAGGCTTCTCCAAACTAAACCGTCAAATATACTATTGTCCCTGTTTTTGATTCATCAAGCTATGTGTAATTTCTCAGACGATGAATTTGATACACAATGCACGCATGTCCACAGCAGAGCCATTATGAAGAGATCATTTTTATCCCAAATTTTCATGGTGCTGATTGCAATCTATACTCGCAAAGACACTCAGCTACGGTTTTGCTTATTTGCATTCCCATCTTTTGTAAGGAGGGAGGTAGAAGCTCTCCGGTGTTGATCAACCGTCTTCACAATTAAACAGGGAGATGGTGCCTGAGTGAATGAGTTTTGGATTTGGTTGTGGTTGATTTGCTGCTTGCTATGTAGCATTGTGCGTTTCAATAAATTCATCATTTGGTAACTTGAATTGCTATTGGGATGGCCACAGGAGTATTAATTTTGCTTTAAAGTATGGTGCATGACATATAGTACTATATGGCTTTCTAGCTGTTGAGTTTGGCTTGTTTTACAACATTAGGGGATAGAATTCAAACTGCTCCAAAAGTCCAAACTAGTTTTTTCTTTTGGTGAAGAAAATTAATTAATTTATATGTACAGTATGAAATTGTGTTGAGAATGGTTTTTGAACGAGGTTTCATTTGAATCTTTTCATATTCAAAATCAGAACTCATTAAGAAATTTTTTTTCCAATACTGGAAATTGGAATCATGAATATTTCGTTGGATGCATGCATCAGAGTTTGAAATCTATAACTTAAAATGTACAGTAGTATAAAGAAAATAAAAAAGTATAGTTGGTATATGCGGCCCACATTAAAACGCTTATTGCATATCCCAGGATTGTGGAATAAGGCACGCTGCCTCCACACTCCCAACTTTTCATCTCTCTTTCCCTCTACTTACAAATATACTACTCCTATCAAGTATCAACTGCTACAAATCAACACAAAATTGCCGTGTACTGTATGTTCGATTTTGACAACTTTCAATCGCTGCTTTTTATCCAATTTCCTAGTATCACTTCTCTTGATTCATATAATTGAACCTTTGTCAGACTCCATTAATTGATCTGCAATGAATTAGTATTAGTAATACTTTTTACAGAGATTTTCTTCAGGGGAATAGTGATAAAGCAGATGCAGGTGTGATACAAACAAATAATTTCCCAGTTAGGCTTAAAATAGATAAACAAACTCTCTACAAAGTAAAAAACTGCATGCATTATATTGCCACATTTTTGGAAAATATTCTGCACTGCATGTAGGATTCTTGGAGCTCCATTCAGTTGCCTGACAACTTTATATCGCCACTATTTTATCATTTTCTTGCTTTTGCAAACTTTATCTTAATTCATTTCAAGAGGTAAAAACCTCATATAAACACTTGGTACTTAAGTAGGAGTACATTAAAAAATAAAATAATTCACGAGAGAAAATAATTGGTGGAGAAACACTATCATGGTTGTTAATTACGTAATTATTACTATGTTGGTAATACTAATATTTATCACATTGTATATTTTGGATATATAGATGTGATATTATGTCATTATTTTTTTGAAATGCGAATTGATACATTGTTCATCTCAATCAATTGTCACCCCAAGAATTAAACTATGTTATCCACACCAATTTAATTTGGGATACATCTTAGGCATAGCCACACTCTCTCTCTCTACTAATTACTAATTATGATACGTATGCATATCTTATACTTAATTAAATGTCATTGAAGCAACTAGCTATTGCTAAGGACATCCACAATGTGGCGGAGGATGCGACGCCCTAAGCACCGTCACATCAACATTTTATCCTCCGCTCCTGTCATCTGCAATGTGGTGGACTATAGCCCGCCCTAAGCCTCGCCCTAAGCATTTTACTTCTATTTTGTATTTATATAATTTATGCAATTATATCAAGCAAAATAAATAAATAAAAACAACACAATTAAGGAAAATCCTACATTTACTTAATTAAAAAAAAAGTTACAAAATAAGAAATAAAAAAAAAAGTTACAAAGTAAAGACCTTAAAAAAAAGTGTACTACATATAAAAAAAGGAGGCTAGTCTAGAGTAGTCTCAACTTGCGGCTGAGGCCATCGATCATCCGCTGGATCCCTTCGATTTAAGTCGGGTTGGTCGCATTTATGAGGGCGTTGTGCGCGTCTAACAACGTCCTGTAGTCAGAGGAGGCCACCAAATCCGAGTAGGCATGGGCCGCAGTCGAAGTCGCGGACGGCGTCGAGCTCGGGGTCGGCGACGGGGCCTGGTCAGGCGGCACGGCGGACGATGATGTCACCTTGCCCTTGCCCTTGGCTGCCTTGATGCCAGGGGGACGCCGGGAGGACATCGGTGTGCCGAGACTCTCATCCTCGAACACCGGATTGTTGAGGTCCATTGGAGATGCGCCGCTTTTGCTGCTTGTATAATCAGTGAAGGTGCGCTTCGATGCCCTCTTCTTCGCCGCCGTCGATTAGGAAGAACACCACCAACGAACTTCTGCTTCTCCTTCAGGAGTGCCCAGGACTGGTAGTGCTTGAATTCCCCGTACAATGAAATGTACGACTGCACCGCTTTGTCGCGCACATCCGCGAGACTCTCGCCGCTGGCCTGCTCCCTCTCACACTTGTCGTACTCCCCCGCAAACAAATTGACCTGCTTCTTTATTTGGTCCCAGTGCTTGCGGAGCTGCTCCCGTTGGCGCTTATAGGCGGTCGGCGGCTTGGACGCGTTGTATTTTTCGGTGATTCGCTCCCAATACGCAGTAACCTTTTGGTTGTTGGCGAACACTGGATCCTTTGAAACATCAATCCAACATCTCGTCAAGACGATGGATTCTTCCGGGGCGTAGTTCGTCCTTCCCGGGGTGAACTCTTCACACACCGCCGTTTGCGGCAACTTCTGGGCTTGTGCCTTGGTCCGCTTCTTCTTGGGGGCGGAGCCGACGCGGCGGCGGCGGAGGGAGTGGCGGCGACGGCGGTTCGGCCGCGAGGTGCTGCGGCGGCGGCGGGTGTGCGGTTGGAGAAGGCTCCATGTCTGACAGCCCGTACAAGTCCGTGCTGAAATCGGGATCGTACTGTGTGTTGGTGTCGAATGGCTGGTATTGATCGGGTTCTGTACTCGGCCATCGTGCACCACCGAACATCGGACTATTTGAACTTTGGTAATCTCCGGAATCCATTTTTTTTTAAATGTAGAAAATGTGTGAATTTGAGAGTGAAAAATAAAGTGAAAAGTGAGAGGCATGTATAGGTTTTAAAAATTGAATAAAATTAAATTTTTAACCGAAAACACATGTGCATCGTCCGCGATGCCACAGTGACGGATGATGCGACGGACGATGAGCATCGTCCGTGGACGATCGATTAGGCGCAGACGATGGTTAACCCATCGTCCGTGATGTCACAGTGGCGGACGATGCTTCGAACTCGTTTACGGAGTTCACTATCATTTGTTCTTAGGCCATCCACAATGAAGCGGAGGATGCGACGGACGATGCATCGTCCGCCCCATTGTGGATGGCCTAAGAACAAATGATAGTGAACTCCGTAAACGAGTTCGAGTTCGATCAATGATGGATTCACGATTGTTTATTTTAACAATAATTAGTTTACATTTTGTACTGTTCCTAACAAATTTTATTTGGGTGGATATAGAGACTTTGGACTTGGAGTACATTCAATTTTGGTCAACCATGATAATATTAGTATGCTTAGGGACAATTTCGTCAGTTTGCACCATCTTCTCTCTCTGTCTCCATCACCTTTTCTCTCTCTCTGTCTCCACATCCTATTTTGCTTTTCATTAAATTTTCAGTTATTGTGATTTGTGCATTCACAGAACCTCTACATATGCTTCTTCTTGGAGACCAAGTTTGTGAATTTCAGATTCAATTGAATTGCTTCCACATTACTGGTAATACTATTCTAATTCTGTTTGCACTACTGCTGCTGTAATAATAATAATAATAATAATAATAATAATAATAATAATAATAATAATAATAATAATAATAATAATAATAATAATAACTACTGAAGAATTAGGGCATGTTTGATATGGAGTACTATTGTATAGAAAAAGAGGGGAAAATGTTGCCAAATTTAACCAATAAAATCACATGTATCCTTAATTCGTGTTTATACGTAAAAGTTATGGAGGCTGGTTAGTTTTTGGCCTTTTTGATAAATCAGTTGGTAGGGCAGGGCAAAATGGATTGTGACAAACTGACAACATCAGAATATATTTTCATGTAACGCGGTTGTTTTGATTTCCAAGAATTTGGCTTATATTGCACAGCTAAAAGGGTTGTGACAACTAAAAGTTTTCTAGTGTACTTATTGTCTAGTGATGGGTTTAGACGAGGCATGATTAATTTTACTAAGTAGCTTAACATTGCAACATTTAATTTAATCTCTCTAGTCACAAAGCACAATAATTAAATTGAAGATGATTTAAGCTCTCTAAATCACCAACCATTTAATTTTACCTCTCTGGTCACAATCTATAGCTTTCTGATTATCTCAAAAGAGCTCTATGATATTCAATTTAAGTTAAGAGATAAACTACTAGAATTCAAATTCATAATTTTTCCCTCAATCTAGGCTTTCCACATTATATGCACACATATATCATTTCACATTTTCAAAGTGAAAAAAAACCTCATTTATGATCTCAAATCTGCATCCACGACACATTCAAATTTGTCAATGACTCTTTTTACTTTGAATTGGAAATTGTAAATAAAAAGGTTAAATTTTGTATTAAATCAATTTATGGCTCCATAAATTTATTAATCTAGGAAATCTTAATTTATTAAATTTGGTATGAAGCTATTTATACAAGTATTTAATGTGCATCAATTCACGGCTATACATATATCCAGATATGCCTTGAGCTAGACTTGTTGTTATTGTATAGGGTTATTAATTAAATGGAGTAATTGATAGAGAAGATATTCTTAGAAAAAAAGAAAGCACATTGTGTTATATGTAAAATAAATAGCAGGCAGATGGCAGAGTTTTGTGGTATTTACATTTTTAGCATAGAGATTTATCTCCATGAAGGGATTTGAGGGAGAAAAGTGAGAGATATAGTATAATTTATGAAATCATAATTTATTCAAATGTTCTATAAATAATAAATATTCCACTGTCATATAACTTACCCTTCCTTATAATATAATTTACTTTTCTTTTTTCAAATGTTCCAAATGATAATCCACCTTTATAATTGAATTGTTTCCAATCATTGTATTAGAGCATCCCCAGTAATAGGCGAGCGACCGGCTAGCCGATACCCGGCGCTAGCCGGTCCGCTCGCCGAACTATTGCAATCGGCGAGCACCGAATCGGCAGAATATCGGCGAGCGCTCCCCGATTCTCGGGCGCTCGCCGCCATTGTAGGCTGGCGATCGGCCAACGCAATTTTTTTATTTTTTATTTATTAAATAATCGAAACACTATATATACGCGATTTTCACGTCATTTTCATTCGCACCACTTGTTTTGACGAGTTTTTTCTCTCTCTTAATTTCTGTATAAGAACAACAACGCGAAATGAGTAATGCGGGTGGTAGTAGTGGTAGTAGTGATGAGGAGTACGAACGGCAAATGGACGAAGCATTGGAGGCCTATACGGAGGGTGAGATAGGGATAGCCGGGTCGAACAACGGCCTCAACGTCCCCAACTCGTCGCCCTTTTCAACAAGCAATGCCGGAGCGTCGATCCGGCCATCAGGTTTGTCGCCAACGGCAACCGGCATGATATGGGCTACTACTGGGCGGATGGGATATACCTCTAGGTGGCCCGTCTTTGTGAAGACGATCAGATGCGCAAATGAGGACAGGAAGGCCTACTTTGCGGAACGCCAGGAATCGGCGCGCAAGGACGTGGAGTGCGCATTTGGTGTGCTCCAGGCTCGACGGGCGGCAATTAGGGGTCCAACGCGTTTGTGGCATGTCAACTGCATTACTTCTATAATATACGCCTGTATTATCATGCACAACATGATAGTCGAAGATGAAGGTATACAACTGACTAATTGGGCCAACGATGATGAAGCCGATCCAAGCCACGGCGTGGCCACCCCCAACGTACGAAGGGGGGTACCTCACGATGAAGCCGGCCGCCTCCAGGCACATCCCGACATGCGCCAAGTGGATGCGCATATACAACTCCAAAAGGATTTAATTGAAGAGTTGTGGGCGCGGAGGATCGCACGGCGATAGTTGTTTTGGTTTAATGTATTTTTTTTAATATGGTATTTTTTAAATTAATGTACTTTTTTTTATTTTAATGAAATTAATGAATTTTTCCGTAAATGTGTCGTATGTTTAATTCCGTAAATTTATTAGTTGTTTATTTTAATAGTGTTGATGATGTGGCTAGCCTATTGCTTGTCCAGATGCTTGTCCTGATGATGTGGTAGGAGGAATTTTAGTGTTGGATGATGTGGCAGGAGGAGAAACAGGCTAGCCTATGACTGGCCTGTTTATCATTGTGGATGCTATTACTAGCCGACGTCGCGCACTAAGCCATGCCCAACTGGCCCCCATACCTTCACCCCAACCTATCCCTCTTAACGTGAACACGTTATTCGAGTATATGCAGATTGCTCTCCACGCCGAAACCTCCCAGATGAATCCACAACAAATTAAGTAGGCAAACTTGGATGATTGAAGCCCTCGAAGTGCAATTGGGCACAATGACCCGCCGGCTGCCACCGAATGAGTAGTTTAATTTCATCTATCCGAACCCAAAGTATGTAATTTTAATTTTTAGAAATTAAATTATGCAATTTTAATTTTTGGGATACAATTTTGAATTTGTTGGTTTATAATATTACATATATACATCAAAATTCAGAAATACGAGTTCTTAATTTTACATTAAAGAATTTTTTTGACTCCGGCGTATTAGTAATTAAACTAAATGGTCAAAAAGTAGGAGAAGTAAAACCTCAAAGAAACATTGGATAGGTAAGTGGAATATTACTACTATAACATAGTAAAGCTGTAGGAGTATAATAATAATAATAATAATAATAATAATAATAATAATAATAATAATAATAATAATAATAAAATTTGAGGTAAACAGACAAAAGCTACCACTCTCTCTCTCTCTCTCTAAATTCTCGATGTATAAGTAGTAGCACCTTCGTTGAGTTTAGAGTCAAAAATCAAAATAGTTAAGAGAGTGTGGAGAGAAAAATTTGAGACTTGTTTGCTTTGTCGTTCCAGAAGTCACGGTGAGAAACACTTGTAGCTTCCTCCTTCTTAGTTCTTCCTCCTTCTTAGGTCTTCCTCATGCTATTTTTTCATGGTTTTTCTGTTGGATTTATGTGCGTGTGTGTGTATTTTACATAGCAGGTTTGGTTTGTTGGTGATGTTTAGATCTGTAAGTTTTCGTTTGTTTGGACGTCGTGATTTTTGAAATGGAAGACTGTTTTTTATTTTATTTTATGATTTTTATGCTGTGAACACGAGAGTATTTACGTGTGTGTTGTGGAAAGCTGTAGGAGTATAATAATAATAATAATAATAATAATAATAATAATAATAATAATAATAATAATAATAATAAAATTTGAGGTAAACAGACAAAAGCTACCACTCTCTCTCTCTCTCTCTAAATTCTCGATGTATAAGTAGTAGCACCTTCGTTGAGTTTAGAGTCAAAAATCAAAATAGTTAAGAGAGTGTGGAGAGAAAAATTTGAGACTTGTTTGCTTTGTCGTTCCAGAAGTCACGGTGAGAAACACTTGTAGCTTCCTCCTTCTTAGTTCTTCCTCCTTCTTAGGTCTTCCTCATGCTATTTTTTCATGGTTTTTCTGTTGGATTTATGTGCGTGTGTGTGTATTTTACATAGCAGGTTTGGTTTGTTGGTGATGTTTAGATCTGTAAGTTTTCGTTTGTTTGGACGTCGTGATTTTTGAAATGGAAGACTGTTTTTTATTTTATTTTATGATTTTTATGCTGTGAACACGAGAGTATTTACGTGTGTGTTGTGGTGATGTTTGGATCTGTAAATTTTGGTTTGTTTGGTGTCATGAGTTTTGAAATGGAAGAGTGTTTTTGATTTTTATGTATGCGGTGAAGATGAGAGTATTAATTTAGGTGTGTGTGATGTTTGGATGATGATCTGTATTTGTTGGTGAATTTTGATGGTAATTTAGAAGTGGAATATGGGTGATGTGTAGGTTATCTGATGGATATCCCAGGAGGCAATGTTGACAATCATCCCGTTGATGAGTCTCCCCCTTCCACTTTCACTTCCACTGCCGTTGATGGGTCTTCCTCTTCCACTGCCACTGCCGTTGATGACTCTTCCATTTCCACTGCCGCTGACTGGTCTTCGGATTCTTCGGAGGCTCAGTTTCAGATGGATGATTTGGTTGCTCAGCAGCCTCATTTGGTTCAGCAGCAGCTGCCTGAGCCTGATTTGGTTCTTCAGCAGCCTCAGCCTGATTTGGTTCCCCAGCAGCAGCAGCCTGATTTGGTTCCTCAGCCGGATCTGGGCTCCGGTGGGTCTCCGGGAAGGCTCCCGTCCATTCCTCAGCCGGATCTGGGCTCCGGTGGGTCTCCGGGAAGGCTCCCATCCATTCCTGAGGCTGATCTGGGCAGCATCAAGTCCCAATCTCCCTTGGGATCATCCACTGCTGCAACCGACATCTCCATCATCCCGGCGGTAAAACAAGTTGCAGTCTCATTTCTGAATGTGCTTATGACTTCGTATAACTTTCAGGGACCTACTACCAATGTACAACACATCTCCAACTTAAGCGACGGTGCCATACGACATGTCTATGATTATATAGTGCGTGCTGGTCCTTCTCTTGGAATTTATCCACCACCGCCACCTCAAACTGCAACTGAAACTGAAGCTGGGGGAGTAGGAGATCAGGATGGAATTGCTGAACCTGAAACTGAAACTGGGGGAGCAGCTGTGGTTGGAAATGCTGAAGCTGAAACTGGGGGAGTAGCTGTGGAAGCTGAAACTGGAGTTGAGGATTATCCCTCTCCTTCCAACAAATCCAAGGTTTGAATGCTGGATTAGTCAACAAACTTGCTTGCTGGAATACTACTAGTATGTGTTTTGTTATTGAACCTCTGCATTTTGATTATTCCAAAACTATGTTTCTGTTTTGAGGATCGATATTAATTAGGGTTTATGTTTATGTTAATTGCCAATGCTTATGTTTATGCTTTGGAGACACGCTAGGGTTTATGCTTATGTAATGCGACTTCTTTAAAATCAATGCAGTGTGTTTGGTTTATCTTCTCAAAACCTTATTTTTGGCTTTTAAATTAGTACTGCTATTTACTTTAGATAAAATGTGAAGTAGAGGGTAGACCAAATCATTTCATGTTTCTTACTATCTGATCTCATGTACTAGGAGTAGTATTTTTTTTCCATTAAATTTACAAATGGTGACAAGATTTGTATACTACTCCTACATGTAATGCTGGAAGTAGTTAAAGGTAGCGAATGAATAATTATGGCGCGTATGTATAGATATCCCTAAAAACCAGAGCACGAGCACCAAGGAAACGTGTTCACTGAAATTAGAGATCGATCGTGGCATGGAATTTATTATACTTATATCTATTGATAGCTTGATTTAGAAAAAGTAGATAATTTTTTAACTTTTAAGCTATAACCATATTTTTACATTGCAAAAAAATTAGGATTTCCAAGATTAATAAATTTATGGAACCATAAATTG
The DNA here is from genome assembly GCF_023119035.1 of Salvia hispanica. NCBI lineage: Eukaryota > Viridiplantae > Streptophyta > Magnoliopsida > Lamiales > Lamiaceae > Salvia > Salvia hispanica. The sequence goes on along the minus strand of NC_062967.1, from coordinate 4,644,981 downwards.
GTTTAATACAAATTTTAACCATTTTATTTATAATTTCCAATTCAAAGTAAAAAATCATTGACAAATTGTATGTGCTTTGCCTATTTCCAATCTTTTTCACTTTCATATTGTGAAATGTGAAGTGATATATGTGTGCACTACGTGCAATGTGTGTGTTGCATACGTAATGCGTACTAGTATGTGTGTGTGTATATAGTGTGTGTATTGTGTGAGAGTGTATTGTGAGTGTATTGTGTGAGAGTTATTTATATATGTTTGTATTGCATGTGTACTATGTTTATGTACGGTGTAGTGCGTGAATGTATCTAATTTTACATAATTATTTAAAATTTCAATTATCTCCTTTAGATATGAAATTTAAATTGTACTGTTGAGATAACGGGAAACTGTAATTTAATTCTGAATCCAAATATTTTTTGATACCAAACACTAGATTTCAAATTTAAAGCTCCAATTCTAATTCTACGCCTTCAATTCTATGGACCAAAGGAAACCTCACTAAAATTATACAACTACTAGAATTTATTGTTTTGAAATAAACTTTTAGGCTATTGATTGCTTGACCCTAGAAAGCTTGTAATATAAATTTTTTATCTATCACTATACTACATCCGGCCTTTAAAAATAAAAACTATTTTCATTTTTATTCTATCTTTTTAAAATTAGGCTTGCGAAGCTGCTTCCTCAAAAATCTAGAAGTGAGGATCTGTTTCATCCTTGGTCAAGCAGGAGGGATAGCATCATAGCAATAGCATATCATCTTTGCAATATGGAGTAGTATTTATAAAAACAATTTTCGAAATATATATAAAAAAAACACTAACCAAGGGCCGCGGCTCTCGGCCCTTGCAGTGGCGGGCCGAGCCGCGTGCCCAAGAGCCTCGGCCTGGCCGAGAGCTCGGCCATCGCTCATCCACCCCCTCAGGCCCCGTCCTCCTCTCGGCTCAGTAGTGGGGGGCCGCCCCTGCCCAACCCCGAGCCAAGGGCCGCGGCCCTCCCACTGTGGACGCTCTTAGATCGTTGGAAATGCACGTTCCATTAAAATTTGTACTATATTCTATAAACATATCGATATTCACAATAAAGAAATATTGAATCATGACTACTCTTATTTTGTTATCAGCTTTAAATAATGAACCATGACTAAGGTTTATACTCCATATTATTGCAGTAATAATTTTTAATTTGGAGCAAAATACACACACTTCATTTGGGGTGTTAAATTTATGTTATTCTAATTTTTTAAGAGTTGGTTAAAATGTACTGTAATTAAATTTGGTCTGACTTCATTAATTGATTTGCTATAATGCTATCGATTATTTTTATTTTTTGCAGAGCTTCCAAATCAATATATCACGACATTTTTTTTTGTAGTATCATATATAAACCGAAAGAGACTTGGCCACCAAAATTGAATTCGAACACCTAGCACTTTCTATGTTTTATAGTACTAGTTTATAAGAATATTAAATTTACAGCTCTATATATAAACTCTAATTTGAGGTACCTAACGTCAAAAATGCAAATTTAGTAGGTGTAAAATAATTTAGAAATAAAATTCTCCACTTTTTAGATGCATTTGGTTGGTGTCATGAAATTCGGGCGTAGATTTAGAATTAAAGTTTCCCAATTCCGAATTAATTGTTTATTATACCATAAATCTATGAGGTTTAAAAATAGATTTTTCCAATTCTCGTCTAGTTCTATGGGAATTAAACTTAAAATAAATTTAGACTAATACTCTTTTTATAATAATTTCTGGGTTTTAGGGTTATTGTTCGAATAATGTTGTAGTTTAGCTTGTTTAGGTGAATTTTAACGTAGGTGTGTAAATTAAAAGCAATGATTTTGCGAATCCAAAATTTGTGTCATATTAGAAAAATTCTTTAATAAGAAAAAGTAATTGGACATGCGCCTATTACCATATTATCCTTGTAAAAATGGCAAAAGCTATTTTTTAAAAATTTTTTGATAAAGATCAAACGAAGATCTCTCTTCCTTTTCTCAGTGGCGAAGATTTGGCTCAGTATCTTCCCTCTACTTGTATTGTATTCTCTCTTTTTTACTCCTCCTCTTATTTTATTTTTGTTTCTTGGCTTTAAAATTTGTTTAGTACTCCAATTTTGGTTTTTTTTTGGGGGATTTTTTACTTTGGGGGATTTTTTACTTTGGGGGATTTTAACCTAGGGCTGTAAATTAGAAGCGAATCCAAAAATTCTGTCTTAATTCTTCAGCTCGTGGACCTCTGCTTGTTCATTGGTATTCTTTCGATGAATAAACCACCTCCTGGGTTTAAAAATGTTTGTTTAGTTTAGTTTTGTGCAGGATGGATAAACACTAGTAAATTTTTTGTTTTGTTTTGTTTAGTTTAGTTTAATTTTGTGCAGAATGGATGAACACTAGTAATTTTTTTGTTTTGTTTAATTTTGTGCAGAATGGATGAACACTAATAATTATTTTGTTTTGTTTAGTTTAGTTTTGTGCAGAATGGATGGACACTAGTAATTTTTTTGTTTTGTTTTGTTTAGTTTAGTTTAATTTTGTGCAGAATGGATGAACACTAGTAATTATTTGTTTTGTTTAATTTTGTGCAGAATGGATGAACACTAATAATTATTTTGTTTTGTTTAGTTTAGTTTTGTGCAGAATGGATGAACACTAGTAATTTTTTTGTTTTGTTTTGTTTTGTTTAGTTTAGTGCAGAATGGATGATGGATGATGGTAATAAGAAGTGGTCGGTTCGAAAACCGCCTCTCCCTGTGGATCGGCTGCGGTCTAATGAAATAATGGTAAATCACATGGTGATGGCCTTGTTGTCACAGATCGAGGAAGTGCACAAGGTGAAGGGAAAGTGGTGCCATAACTATACAAAGGCTTTGGCTCTATATATCTTAACCAATCTTGATTCTTGGAGGCCATCCAAAAAGAAGAAGAAGAAGCCTGATACATCGTTTGGCAAATCTCCATTGCATGCAATTGCTAGATCCTTCGTAGTAGTGGTCATGAATGCATTGAAGGTGAAGGGTCAGTGGTCTAATGAGCATAATGATGGTCTCATTCAATTAGCCATAGCCAAGCTCAGATCATCATCTTCTTCTGACTCATCCAATAACATTAACATTAACAACAACAATAGCCCTCTTGCTCTTCCCTCATAACTATTATGTTATGGTATTGTCTTCTTCTGCTTGCTTGTCTTTTAAACTTAGCTACTATTGTTAACTCAGGAGTATAGTTATTGTTAACCTTATCTTTAGCAATGTATGATGGTGGGAATTATTTTCTATTGATCAATGATAGTATTGTTATTGGGATGTTCTACTTTACTTCTTGATTTCAGTCTCCTACTTTCGTATTGTTGGTCTCTATATTTATGTTATGTTATAGCAAGTACTCTATCAGCAGGGAAGGGATATAAACATTGTTACCTTCATTGTGTTTCTGTTGTTAAGTTGTACTAATACGTCCTCTTGTTTGCGTATAACATACTTAGATAATTGTTCATCAAGCTTAAAGACCACAGTTCAATTATGGATATGCTACAAATTCAACTTCAGTTTGAGCTAGACTTGGCCTTGTATATGAAGTGATGGCGTGCCTGAGTTCCTGTCCGGGTTATATGAAGCTGGATAGTCCTAATAAAGTTGAAATTGCAACAATCTTGATCATCATCTGTTCCAGAGATGAAGCCACGGAGAACTTCACTCTATGAGCATCACCTTTCCCAATTTATGTTTATGTCTAATTGTCTATGCTTATGTTTATGTTTTGGAGACACGGTAGGGTTTATGCTTATATATATTTATGTGTAATGTGACTTCTTTAAAATCACTACTTATTTGGTTGATCTTCTCAAACCTTATTTTGGCTTTTAAATTAGTACAGTATTTACTTTCGATAGCATAAGATGTAAATTAGAGGATAGACCAAATCATTTCATGTTACTAATTAGTACTATCTCTCATATATATTTTTTTCCATTAAATTTACAAAATGGTGAGAAGATTTGTATACTACTACGTGTTATGCTGAAAAAAGTTTAAGGTAGAGAATGGCGTGCGCCATATGTATATCTATCCCTAAAACCAGAGCACGAGCACCAAGGAAACGTCTTCTCTGAAATTAGAGATCATGGCATGATATTTATTATACTTATCTATTGATAGCTTGATTTATAAAAAGTAGATAAATTTTTAACTTTTAAGCTATAACTATATTTTTACATTCAACTTCCAAAAAAATTAGGATTTCCAAGATTAATAAATTTATGGAACCATAAATCCATAAATTGGTTTTATTTAAATTTTAACCATATTATTCAAAGTAAAAAATCCTTGACAAATTTGAATGTGCTTTGGATGCATATGTCCAATCATAAATTAGGTCTCTTTTTTCACTTTCATGTTGTGAAGTGATATATGTGTGCATATAGGGTCTGTATAGTGCCGTGTGTACGTGCAATGTGTGTTGCATACGAAATGCGTACTAGTATGTGTGTGTCTATCTATACAGTGTGTGTATTGTGTGAGAGTTTTATATGTGTTTGATTGCATGTATACTAGGTTTATGCACTATGTAGCGTGTAAATATATCTAATTTTATATAACTATTTAAAATTTCAATTATCTACTTTGGATATGAAATTTAAATTGTACCATTGAAATAGTGTGAAACTATAATTTAATTCAGAATTTAAATATTTTTTGGTACCAAACATAAGATTTGAAACTTAAAGCTCTAATCATAATTCTGTACCCTCAATTCTATGTACCAATGGGAAAATTATACTACTACTAGAATTTATTGTTTTGAAATAAATTTTTAAGCTATTGAACGCTTGATCTAGAAAGCTTGTATAAAATTTTAATCTATTACTATACTACATCCGTCCTTTAAATCTCTTTATATTGCAATATTATGATTTGTGACTAGAGAGGTTAAAATGTTGTAATATTATGATTAAGTTATTAGTATAAAAATATTATTCCTAGCCAATAACCATTTAAAAAGATATTTTAGAAAAAAAGGGTCTGGTCAATGGGTGGGTTTGAGTTTTTTTCGACTTTCACAATCACATCCTTTCTTTTTTCTTTGCTTTCAACTGAGTTCTTTTTTCCTTTGCATTTTAAGATAAAAAATTCCAAGTTTCTAGTACTTAAGCTTCACATGATCCAATTAATCACTAAGGGGAATTGTAGGCAAGAATTACATGGTACAAGTACTGAAAAATTAAGAGAGAAAAATTACATGCACAATTTGATTTAATTGTCCTTAAAGTGAATTAGACGTTTTCATCCGAAAAGTGGCTAAAAAAATCTTATTCGTGATTATGTCTTTCATTAAGGGTGTCTAAAGATATTTATTGTTGTTAGGGACTTGTAGTGCAAGAACCCCAGAAGTTAGGGACTAATGATTTAACTCCTCTTTTCCCAAACTCAATTGACTATATGAATTATTTTAAAATGTATTTAGATTTAATTTTTACATGTAATAAGAAATACATTCTATAAAATGGTTTGTCACTTTGATGTTTTACGAGGCACTACTTGGGAGTAAATTTATGATTCAACGCATTAGTCAACATTTTTTCGACAATATTGTTTCGTAACTAGTCACTTCAATTTACCTTGTGAAATAAGTTAAAATATTGCCTAAATAGTGATTCCTCGACATATCTGGTCTTTTCTAATCTTATTCTCTGTAGTCTGACTCCTATTTTGCTAGCATATACAAGGAAACAATGACTAATTCTTTCTCCATTGTTTCCTATTTCAAGATATCATCGAAAAATGGCTGTTTAGAAACGACGATATATTCGGAATTACTCTTTTATATTTCAGTCAAAGTTTTTAATTGATCAGATGACGCCTTCGCCTTTGATATATTGGTGTTAAAAATTTCTACACCATTTTCAAATCTAAAAAGAAGTTAGGGACTAATGATTTAACTCCTCTTTTCCCAAACTCAATTGACTATATGAATTATTTTAAAATGTATTTAGATTTAATTTTTACATGTAATAAGAAATACATTCTATAAAATGGTTTGTCACTTTGATGTTTTACGAGGCACTACTTGGGAGTAAATTTATGATTCAACGCATTAGTCAACATTTTTTCGACAATATTGTTTCGTAACTAGTCACTTCAATTTACCTTGTGAAATAAGTTAAAATATTGCCTAAATAGTGATTCCTCGACATATCTGGTCTTTTCTAATCTTATTCTCTGTAGTCTGACTCCTATTTTGCTAGCATATACAAGGAAACAATGACTAATTCTTTCTCCATTGTTTCCTATTTCAAGATATCATCGAAAAATGGCTGTTTAGAAACGACGATATATTCGGAATTACTCTTTTATATTTCAGTCAAAGTTTTTAATTGATCAGATGACGCCTTCGCCTTTGATATATTGGTGTTAAAAATTTCTACACCATTTTCAAATCTAAAATTACCACAATTTTCGTTGAAGATTAAATTATATACATACTACTCTATATGTTATGGTAATAAATGTTTTTATTTAGTCTTCCCTCTGACCAGTTTAGAATTATATGTGTGGTTTAACTAAAGTATTTAATCCACGAGTTGAAATTGCAAAAAGTTGAAATATAATGATCCATACTACTATAAAATTTCATATATTAGTTTGTGATTTATTTACAAAATTAAATAATTTGAGGCATTAATTATAATTTATAAAGTCTAATTGAGTTAGTTAAAGAGGTCAAAATCACAAAATCATATAAATTCATATGTTTTAAATTAAAATAGATATGACCAATGAGATATGGGTATAGCTTATAGTAAAGTCAAAATATATATAAAATGTAGTACTAATTTATTCTAAAAGGGTCAAAATATATAGTACTATGATAATGGGCTCAAATGTGTAATTAAAGAAGACTAATAATTAATAAAACAAAGCCCAAGTGTTTGGGCTCTAATGACTAATAAATAAAAGTCCAAAGAACTAATAAAATAAAGCCCAAAAGCTGTCATAAGCTAGAATGCCGATTTTGGATGTAGCGCCCCACCGGCCAAGCCCCCACTGGAGTGGTGGTTGTCCTACGCTGAAAAAAAGGGTCTGGTCTATGGGTGGATTTGAATATTTTCGACTTTCACAATCACAACCGTTCAACTGATTTCTTTTTTTTCCTTTGCATTTCAAGATAAAAAATTCCAAGTTTCTAGTATTAAGCTTCACATGATCCAATTAATTACTTTGCAGAATCGTAGGCAAGAATTACAGGGTACAAGTATTGAAAAATTAATGAGAAGAAACAAAGAATGAGAGGCAAGTAAATTGACATAAGTGAGCATTAGTGCAGTTATGGGATACTACAGAGTGACACAAGTGTGCATGTATGACGGGCACAATTTGACTTAACCGTCCTTCAAGTGAATTAGGCGTTTTCATCCGAAAAGTAGCTAAAAAAACCATATTCGTGATTATGTCTTTCATTATGAGGGTTTGAAGATATTTATTGTTGTTAGGGACTAATAGTGCAAGAACCTCAAAAGTTAGGGACTAATGATTTAACTCCTTTTTTTCCAAACTCAATTGACTATATGAATTATTTTAAAATGTAATTAGATTTAATTTTTACACGTACTAAGAAAATAATAGTACATTCTAAAAAATGTTTTGTCACTTTGATGTTTTTACAGAGGCACTACTTGGGAGTAAATTTATGATTCAACGCATTAGTCAACATTTTTTCGACAATATTGTTTCGAAACTAGTCACTTCAATTTACCTTGTGAAATAAGTTAAAATATTGCCTAAATAGTGATTCCTCGACATATCTGCTATATCAGTATATGCCTTTGTCTTTTCTAATCTCTGTAGTCTGCCTCCTATTTTGCTAGTATATAAAAGGAAACAACGACTACTTATTCTTTCTCCATTGTTTCCTATTTCAAGATATCCTCGAAAAATGGCTGTTTAGAAACGATATTATTCAAAATTACTCTTTTATATTTCAGTCAAAGTTTTCAATTCAGATGACGCCTTCGCCTTTGATAGTTTGGCATATTGGTGTTAAAAAATTCTACACCATTTTCAAATCTAAAATGACCACAATTTTCGTTGAAGATTAAATTATACTCCGTACTACTTACTACATACTACTCTATATGTTATGGTAAGAAATGTTTTTATTTAGTCTTCCCTCTGACAAGTTTAGAATTATCCACGAGTTGAAATTGCAAAAGTTGATACATATGATCCATACTACTATAAAATTTCATATATTAGTTTGTGATTTATTTACAAAATTAAATAATTTGAGGCATTAATTATAATTTATAAAGTCTAATTGAGTTAGTTAAAGAGGTCAAAATCACAAAATCATATAAATTCATACGTTTTAAATTAAAATAGATATGACCAATGAGAGATGCGTATAGCTTATAGTAAAGTCAATATATATATATAAAATGTAATTTAGTCTAAAAGGGTCAAAGTATATGGTACTATGATAATGGGCTCAAATGTCTAATTAAAGAAGACTAATAATTAATAAAACAAAGCCCAAGTGTTCGGGCTCTAATGACTAATAAATAAAAGTCCAAAGAACTAATAAAATAAAGCCCAAAAGCTGTCATCAGCTGGAAAGCCGCTTTTGCGTGTGAAGGCTTGATTTAGAAAGTTGTGTGTAAATTTTAATCCATCACTATACTACCTTCGTCGTTTAAAAATGAATACCAATTCCATTGTACACTCTGCTCAAAATGAGTCATATTATTTTAAAAGTTATATGGAGTTAAAATTTTTAAGGGCAGATGTATTCTTTTACCTTTATTCCCAATAACTAGACATTGATTTTGATTAACAGAATCGTCTCAACGTAACTTAAATGGGTGTTGAGGGGGAAATTACGAATTACTAGAATTCTAGTACTCGTTTATCTCTTAACTTAATTTGAAAATTATAGATCTTTTTTGAGGTAATCAAAGAGTTATAGATTGTGACTATAGAGGTAAAATTAAATGGTTAGGGATTAGAGAAGTTAAATCATCTCCATTTGAATGATAAAAAAAAAAAAAAACAAGCCCGACAAAAAATGAAAATCTGAATATCTCGCCTTTTTTCCAATAATGTAACGCCAAATTTATGCTTAAACATAAACACTCCTCAAATATAAATCCATGTACTTGATCAAGATTGTTGTACTTTCTTGTTTTATTAGGACTATCCGACTTCATATAATCTGAAGAGGAACTCAGGCACGCCATCACTTCATATCCGAGGCTAAGACAGAGCAGGCTCGGGTGTGGAAGTAGCAAGTGAGTTAAGACAGAGCAGGCTCGGGTGTGGAAGTAGCAAGTGAGTTAAGACAGAGCAGGCTCGGGTGTGGAAGTAGCAAGTGAGTTAAGACAGAGCAGGCTCGGGTGTGGAAGAGGCTATACATTATCAGTCATACACATTTATCAAAATTTTCATTTGTTTCTTCCCTGATTGTGTAAGAGTATATGTAAGATGATTACAACTCCAAATTTTGTGAATTTGTATTTGTTCTAGGAAATGAAATTGAGGTCCATCAATATATTGTTAGCAGGAAGCTCCTAGCTCAAAATGAAGTAGAATTTCTAGCATAATCATTAGTAAAACAACACCATAATAGAGCAACTAAAGTAATCGTCATTCTCTGTATTTACTAGTATTATAACATAACATAAATAATAGAGACCAACAAAATGAAGTAAAGCAGAACAACCCAATAACAATACTATCATTGATCAATAGAAAATATTCCCAACATCATAAATTACAAGAGAATCAACATCACTACTAGCTAACTTTAAAAAAACAAGAAGACAAGCAAAACAACCCAATAACATAACATAATAGTGATGATGATCAGTTGGGGAGTTTGTTGGCAGTCCGAACAGCAACAGCAAGAGGGTTATCACTGTTATTGGATGGGGCCAAAGATGATCTGAGAAGGGTCAGGGCTAATTGAATGATATCATCATTATAATCATCAGACCACTGACCCCCCAATTTCAACACGCACTTGACCACTAGTGCAAAGCACCTAGCAATTAAATGCAATGAAGTTAAAGATGTAGTATCTGGCTTCTTCTTCTTGGATGGCCTCCTAGATTGAAGCTTGGTTAACACAAGTTGAGCCAGAGCCTTAGTAAAATTATGGCACCACTTTCCCTTCACCTTGTACACTTTATCAATCTTAATTAGCAAGGCCCTTACAGCGGGATTAATGGTACAAGCATGACACCGTAGCCTATCCACAGGAACTGGCGGTTTTCTGCACTGCCCCTTCTTCTTATCATCCATTCAAGAGCTTTATCTATCGAAAGATACCAATGAACAGGCAGTAACACACAATTTTTGGAATTGCAAAATCTTCGCTTCTAATGTACACACTTAGGTTCAAATCCCCCGAAGCTACAACGCTCCATCAAATGGGCCAAGTCCAATTATTTATCTCCATCGCATTCTTTATTATTATGATCCAATTAAATTAATGTTTTTATTAAGAAAAGTAAGGAAGACTTTATTGGTTTCCAGTTTTTAATTTGAAAGTGGGTGATAATAAGAATGTATACTCCATACCAAATTCAATATTTTAATTTGCGGCTATAATATCAATGCTAATTCATGGTGTTGTTTTAGCCATGGTGTATTTACAAACAAACATTGTTACCTTCATTTCCATGGTGTTGTTTTCCTTATATATTGATGGACCTCAATTTCATTTCCTAGAATAAATACAAATTCACAAAATTTGGACTAATAATCATCTTACATATACTCTTACACTACACAAATGGAAATTTTGATACATGTTATGACTCGCTACTTCCACACCCGAGCCTCGAATATCAAGTGTTGGTGTGCCTGAGTTCCCGTTCGGGTTATATGAAACCGGATAGTCCTAATAAACCGACAGATATTGAAATTACAACAATCTTGATCATCTTCTCCACGGATGAAGCTGCGGAGAACTTCACCCTATGAGCCTGGTCCCTGCAACGAGTCATAAATTCATCTAATTCATATATATTTAAACAATTTTCACATTATTATTATGTGGCTTTTCCCAAATCCGTTTCCTTAAAAAAAAGAATCAGAATACAGCAAGCAACATAGTTTTACTTACTTCTGCAACACAGAAAGTACACCGCAGTAGATGGTATTCTCGGGCAACTGAACCTCGTCTTGGTCATTCTCGGGGTTTACTACACTCACGTAAACTTCTTGACCAAGATACCATGAGTCGAGGTTCTGTGTTCGGAGATTCCACATCCCAGCATTATCTAGAGATACTAATATAGCAGTCCACGCACCAGGAAATACCTGTTATCGTGTTAAAGTTTTTCAATACATCAGTTAAATTTATTGAACTACAAAAAATGGAAGCAAGCCTGCGCGCAGAAGGACAACGAATATCCAAATTTAGGGGAGATAATTAAATCATATTAAGAGCCTTATGCAACAAAACATACTGAAGCAACCATATGTTATTTTTCTCAAAATGTGTTCTAATCACCTAACAAAAGTTACTTTCTTTTTTCTCTCTACATTTAAAAAGTTCAAGTAAGTTGCTAAATGCAGTATTAAGAAGATCAAGAGAATAAAATATTACTACCTGGATAGTGGAGCGAGCCACCCCGTCCCATTTGTTATAGGTGCCTCTGCTATTCTCCGTCCAAACACCATAATCCATCCTGCAAACCACATTAAAAATGATATCGAACTTCTTATCAGTTGCAATCCAATGTATAAGAGGTAAAAGCGAGGGGGTCTCAAATAATTAATGCAAAGAAGATCGCTTCTGACCCGACAACAAAGAAAGCATAGCCGTCAAGATGGTAACTCTGAACCGACGTGTCATTGTTCTGGAAAATAATTTCCATGAATCCTTTAAAGGTTCCATTAATCACCGATGAGTCAAATTTGGAAGGTCTGTTCATAAATCTGTTAGGAAAGTCGAGCTTGAACACCCCAAGAACCTTAAACTGATGCGCAAGATTAAGGGGTGTCGAAGGAGCTATGTACGAAATGCCATTCAGAGTTCTGCGCCATTTCCCATCAACGAGCTCTGTAGGTCTATTTTGGATTACATATACATCAGTCACAGTTATCTCTCCGTATCTGAACGAGCCTTGAGGGTTCGGTCGGGCAGCTCCAGCAGAAACGTTCAATCTAATCAACAACATTATACAAGCTGATAAATGAATGTTTTACTAATTCACAGGAGAAGTAGAGCAGAGTAATAGTACTAATTAAATTCCAACCTTATGGATCTTGCTTGATTCATTGAAAAAGACTTGTCAAGTTCGATAGGAGGGTCTGGGAGAGGACCTGAAGCAGGACCCTGTGAATTTGAGTAGTGCAGTATAGCAACTCCTGGGGCCTTGGGCGAGGACGAGCCATTGACAAATCGCGGACTAGCAACAATGTAATAATCACTACTGGCATTTTGATCCATTGTCACTAAAAACGAGTATGACTGACCCACATGGATATCCATGTTGGAGTAGTTCTGCTGTACAGTATAAGACCCCTCAGTTTCTATGAGAAGCAAGTTATGATTTTGGATCCTGAAATTCAAGCTCGTAGAGATTCCAACATTGTGGATGCGCAGCCGATATGTTTTGCCTGTTATACATGGTACTCATCAGTGGGAATTTCGTTTTACATCTGTTCTTCATCAAAAGCGTACAGAATTTCTATGTGACCACAAATTAAATTAGCTCATATAAATTGAGATGTGTTCTTCAATATTGAGGAACCTCTGATCTTTGAAGCCAAAAATAATTACTCCCTCTGTTCCAAATATAGGGCCGAATACAAGATGAAATGACTGATAGTAAAATATTTTTCATATTCGAGGAATATACCTGGTTCGACATTTATTATTTGGTAAGGAATACCATCTGGTACAAGGTTTTTATCATATTGGTAAGGGCCTAATCCGTTAAATACGATTCCATCAGGGGCTCCAAGGCTTTTCCCACCGTCAAGGTCATTTCTAAGTCCCTGTTTCACCATAATCGTTGATCGTAAGTAGCTAAAACAAGAATACATTCAAGATATTCACGCATACACAAAGAAACAACGGAAGGGGGAAAAGACATGGAAATCCATGGCTATCTTAACAACCTTGTGACTCTTTTTGTACCAGTCGCTGATAAAGAGTGTAATATCTCCATCTGGTGTGCCAAAAGGTACAGGGATAACATCTCTGTTGTTAACAATTATTCCGCCAAATCCACCTGCAGCTCGTTGGAGACCAAGGGAAGGGAAGTAAAAGAAACTGCCTATCTGATCTTTGACCTGAAACTGGTATGTCCAGTTCCAACCTGCAGGGATCGGGCAGTTTGTCCCTGAAACACCGTCTTGCCATGAATTTTTTCTTTGTTGGATACCGTTCCTGCACCCCATAAAAACTGTTACTCAAAATTACTTTTAGTACATGCCACATCATTGAGAGCTTGAAATATACCAGGTGAGAAGAAGAGGTTCGTCGAGATCATTTTTCACATTGATCACAACATTCCAATTTGTGGTGACGTTTAGAACCGGGCCTGGAAATCTGCCATCTATGCCAATCACCTGAAACATAATAATTAGACTAAGTCCTGGTATACAAATGAATTGACATTCTGGCACTATGAGGATCTACTTTGAGGCAATCATACATAGAAAATGGTCTAAAATTCTTCATCAAGATCTGAATATCTTGCCTTTTGCCAATACAGCAACGCCAAATTTATACTCAAATACAAACACTCCACAAATATAAATCTGCAACCACTAGCCAAATCAACAAGCTAACCATGCATTTCAAGTTGATTGGTTCAACGTATTCCTTTTCAAAAGCTCTAATATACACCAACTCTCAATGTGCTAAACAAACTTTCTCTATGTTTCTAAACACTTTACTTAAACGGCAACTAGTATAGATGCAACCTTACCGTTTCAACCTATGCCCCTTCCACAAAGATCGGTCCGACAAGGGCATTAACATAAAGATCTCAAGATACATGATGAAGAGAAAGGTTGAACGGTAAGGTGGCAAGTGCTGGTTCGGTCAGTCAGGCAATGCTGGTTCAAGGATTAAATTGGCACATTTCACTTAATCTCTCCATGTAAGTTATAAACAAGGGAAAGATTGCTCGACACTGATTAGCTACAAGGGACTGAAGTTCGGAGCGAATGACAAATGGAATAGCATTAGTTAATTATTCAATGTGCACAGTGAATTCCAAGATTAGAGCATCACTTCATGATTGTTTCAGCCAATTTTAAGTAATTACTAAGCCATTGTATTGGATGATAGTTATTAGAGATCTTGATTTCACAAGTATTTAAAAGACTATAGCTTCCGTACTTGGGAATTGATGAAGCATATCATTATTAGAAAGTGAAGCACATCAAATAAATGAAGAATCCCAAACCAAGAGCATTAAAGAAGGTAAATTGGATGAGCTAAGACAAATCCATAAAAGGGAAAGTGACAATTGCAATTGGATAAGAAAAAACACCTGTTGCTTGAGGCCAAGAGGGGAAGCAGTGAGGTAGGAGACAGTCCAGTCGTAGTAGACATAAGGGTCTGATCCCGAAACAAGCGCAATCAATTCAAGAAGCAACAAAAAACGCCCTAATCTGAGGAGCATTTGTTGAGCTGGAAATAGCCACCGCAAAAACAACAAGAGAATGAGTGGAAAATTGCAGCACGGATCTATGCCTTTTTTTTTGTGATTGTCGTCGGTGTGAGCTGTGAAAAGGCAGTAATGGTTGATGCTGCAGTGAGTCTTCAATTCAAAAGTAGTACACTAGTTTTGTATTTTGATGCTCTTGAAAATCGAGCCGTTTCTCTGTCTTTACCTGTTTTCTTGTTATTTACGTTCGATCCATTTCTACGTTTTCATACCACCACTTTCTACTTTTAATATTTATTTCAAAGCAATGAAATAAATTTCGACACATAATTGAAATTAATATGATTGATAGCATTATTTATTATTTTAGAGTATTGTTATCATTTTTTTGTTAAGAAAAAAAAATCAAATCTACCAAAAATTGTTAGCAACCAATTGTTTAATCAAATTGATGAGTACCAAATTTTATATTGTAGTATTGTGCATGAAAAACAATTGAGTTGAAGTTATTCGGGCTTTCATTTATTGAATCATTTTTATCCCAATGGGCCCAAAAGTTGGAGGTTGGGCCTGATTTCGGCCCATCAAGAACTGCCAATGATGTCGCGATACTCCTACTTTAAAGTTGATGATTAATGAGATTAACAACGAATTAGTTTAGAAGTTGATGATTTTGGGCATTTGACATTTTATCTTGGCTCGTATCCATACTGCTAGCTAAAATTGCATTATATCAATCTAATTTCAACCATATAACTAATTTAATTCTAAGAAAATTTAATTTTAACTTATTTCATACTTGTATCATCATTATTATTATGTCTCATCAATAAAACATCACCTTATATATTTTTTACAAGGACCAACAGTTTACAAGCTAGAATTTTAATATTGAAGGTCAATATCCAATCCCAATGGGCCAAGATCCGATTGCTTTTGCTTATGAAGACTATATCTGTTTTCGTTGCACTATTTATTATAGAGTAATAATACGATCCACTTAAATTAATTTATAGTAAAAAAAAGTAATAATAAGAATTTACAATTTATTGGAATATTGAATGTTCAAAGCTTATCACTCGGATATATAGCAATTTTTGTTTTATGTGCATATACTGTGACTGTGTGGTGGCTTAATTATTCACGAGTTATGAAATCCTAATTTAGCAACATATATAGCTTACTTAGTATTGGTGACAATGTAAATTACAAAATGTGAACAACACATATAATTTGACATGACAATGTTGATATCAATAATGGTATATAAATTAGTTTGCATTTTATTTTTAAAATTATATAAAAGCATTGCACCTACTTCCCAACTAAAACTATAGAAAATAGGTACGTTGTTATTATGAATAAATGAATTCGGTGGGTATTTTCTTTTTTATCTTTACATGGTTCTATTTTTTCTCTTTTTCTTTTGGGTATATACTCATGTCGTTCGATGTCACTTTCACTTGAAAAATAGGATTATGCCCTAAATTTAATCTAATTTGGGAATGTTGGAAAATAGTTCTAGCCAAATTTCTTAGAGATCACAGTTTTATACTTTTATTGCTACCTAATTTATTTGATTACCTACATTTGGCAATGTCCACTCACATTCCAATTTTAATTGGGATCAATACATGATTCGAACAAACAACTCACATGTGACGTGAGTCGAGGTCGTACCTTAACCACACACAACAATAGAGGTACATTTGGGTCCTAGAAGGCTCATACCCCCAACATTTTTTTAAATGTAAAAGCATTTTCGTAATTATATACTCCTCCGTCCGCGGTAGTTGAGTTGTTTCATTTTCTGCACTTGTTTTGAAAAAATGATAATAAATAGTTAAAGTAGAGAAAGAGTAAAGTAAGTGAGAGCATGTATTTACATTTCGACATCTGACAATATGTGTTGTCGTTTAAGTAATTGAGGCATGTTGATAAATTCTTTTTTTTATCTCTATGTGAAATGTATGACTAGTTTCCTTTTAGTGATTTATGCAAAATTGAAGTTGATTAGTTGCATGCTTAACCAATGCAAGACAAAATTGAAGGGTAATTAATGGTTGTAAGTTAGTTACTCGATGCCTCAAGCATGCAAGCTAATTTACTAGACAAAAACATTATTATTGCCACACAAAAAAATCACTAGCAAAATCTTCCAATAGGTAAATGTATCTTCATTCTTTATTTTAGTTGACTGACTGTCACTCCCTACAAACCTATCATGTGATTCTATAACTATTGAAGCAATAAAATTCAATTTTGGGGGCCGCATCCAATGTACAAATATCCATTTCTGTTTTAAATTATTTGGTGTTTAAATATTACAGTTGTAGACGACTTAGATGTATTAAGATTTACAATATATATGCATTATAGTAGTAATTATTCATGGAAGTTATAAGTTAACATGCTCACATATATCTCAAGATGAAAACAATGTCATTTTACCCAAAAAATAATAATTAGGGAGACTGCATTTCAAAGATTTATTAAGTGTTTGTGAAGAAAAATAAGTTCATATTTCAAAGTGATGCTTTATTTTTGTTTTTTCGATTTAAGAAAAAAATGCTCAAAGTTAGTAGATCGTGATTGAAGTCAATAAAACAGTGTTAAGCCATTTAGCAACATAATTGTACTATGCCTAATCACGCAAGAGACCAATAAACAATTCTTGATTAGGAAAAATAATGTAGAAGGGCTAAAACGTTGTAAAGTATGATTATATATGCATCCATTTAATGGAATTATATTAGAAATAGAATATAGTGGCACAAATAAATGTGCAGCCATGTGAGGTGACAAATTCAACAAATTAATAGGCTTACTAGCATTATAGGCCCACTTGAACAAATTCCATGTTAATACCATAATGGCTCTTGCTTGCCATGCCTAATATCTCTCAACTATACAGTCAATGAATAATCATCCTTTACAAATAAAATAGTACTAATAGTACTAATAATATTCAAGAAACTACAGAAAACAGGTGCTACTATTTGTCCATGATGCAGAATGATCTGTATAAATAATTCCATGAGTGAAGCTATACATACCAAGAAAATAGAAAATGAAATAATTGTGGAAAGGGAGAATCATCTTGTGCAAAAATATTTATGCCAAGACAAAAATAATAATGATGATCATCTAACCCCATCTGCCTCTCTCACATGCCTTTTCTCCATTTATAGATGCATGATGGATACATCTACATGTTTTGATTCTTGGACTTTTATTCCTTCCCTACCCCATCTTCATAAAAGTCTAAATATTTCTAGATATTTCATTGGATACTTTTGTCAATGCTAGTTTTCTCTTAGTTGTACATATCATAATTTCATATAGATCAGAGATAAAAGATTATACAGAAATTTGTTCCATCATGTTATATACTCTCATCATTTCTCAAAAGTATAACAACTGTAGAATCATACAAAGATTAATAGTTTGATAGCATTCAACCACCTAAGGCAATAGAGAAGGTCTTTAAACGTTGTGTGTTTAGTTTCATGTTATTCCAATTGTGTACTGATATTTTTGGGGAGGAAAATGGTAAGATTTGATTGTGAGACTTGTCTGTTTATAGAAAATAATTGATGTCTTAGTATATCTAATTCTCCAAAAGTTTTAAAGGTTACGTTTGATGATAAAACGTAACTCAGATGATAAATATTTTTTTTATCAATGATTGTTACGAATTTAAATCACTGATATAAATTAGGATATCTTAAACCATTTATACTATACTTAAATTCATTTTTGAGTATATGTCACGTTAAAAAGAAATTTAGTGTATGAGCGGAAGCCTATTACATTTGCATATTCCTAAAGAAATCATTCTTCCACCTTGTATATGTACCAAATTTGTAGTTTGATTTACAGCCTATTGATTTGAACATGAGCTGGCTGACACAAGTATCTGTCGAAAAATAGCAAATTATTCCATGGTCAAACCAAGTAGAAAGCAATTTCTGTGGTTTGAGATGTGAATGGATTTTCCTTTGTCTCTATTCACTTGTCACACTAGATGAGTCCTTAAGACATTTGTATTGGGAATATTCACCATTCTCGATTTTAAATTACTATGGACTATGAACCAAGTATAACTCAAGTTCATATTTCATCATTATTTCATGACAATTCCATTTCAATGTGACTTAACAGCTCATTCCAAATTAGTAGCTAGGATAACATTTGGATAATTAAGTAATAGTAGTAGTATTTCGAAATTAGTACTCCCTTCGTCCCATAAAAGATGTCACACTTGTGGGATGGCACGAGATTTTAGGAGGTTTTGTTTTGTGTGTTAAGTGGAAAGAGAAAATAGTAATATTTATATTAATATAATTTTTAGTGGGAGAAACTAAAAAGAAAAGTGTAACGTGTTTTGTGGAGGGAATGGAGTACTATTCATCTTAATAAACACATGAAATTTCCAGTTATCATTGTAAAAAAAAACATGAATTTAGGTGAATTGGATTCTCTGTTATACAGAGTTGAAGACTTGAAGTCTGCACTTTCTCTGCAACATTGGTTAATGGCGTCATATTCTTAACGTCAGAGCGCGTCCCAACCACTCGCCCAACACAAATATTAGTTCCGGCGCAATTAAATAAATAAAAGCAATAAAATAATGGGTGGCCAGCCAGCCCATCACAAGGCGCGACGCATGGTAGCAAAACTCCAAATGTCGGCGGGGCCCACCTCCTCCACCACCAATAATTGATCATTCTCATAATCCCATCTGTATTCTCGCTGGCACCTCTCTCCCAATCTCCATCTTCTTCTCCTCCTTTTCTTCTCCTCCTCCTCCTTTTTCTTTAAACCCTAAACCCCCAATTCTCTCCCATGTTTTGACGATATGCTCAAAATGCAATTCCCGCGTCATCTCCTCTTCCAGCTATCGCTGCTGCTCCTCTTCTCATCGCTCTCCTCGATGGCCGATCAATCCGAGCCGTCCATCTACGACGTGCTCAAGCACCACGGCCTGCCGATGGGGCTGCTGCCCAAGGGGATCAACAACTTCAGCCTCGACGACTCCGGCAAGTTCGAGGTGCACCTGGATCGCGCTTGCAATGCCAAGTTCGAGAACGAATTGCACTACGACATGAATATCTCTGGCACTCTGCAATTCGGCCAGATCGACCAGCTCTCCGGAATTTCCGCGCAGGATTTGTTCCTTTGGTTCCCTGTCATCGAAATTCGCGTTGATATTCCAAGCTCCGGCTTGATTTACTTCGATGTTGGAGTCGTCTCCAAGCAGTTTTCTCTCTCTTCATTCGAGACGCCCAGGGACTGCTTGGCCGTTTCCCAACCGGATCTTCACCTTGGTAGACAGGCTGTTGAGACTTTCTCTAAGGTATATATATTTCATAACCTAATTCAGACTCTGAATATTCAAAGTGGTTAGAGTTTGTTTAAGATGCTCATTTGTTGTGAACTGCCATGAACTTTTGCATTCTTACTTTATTCTGCAATTTGTGATATTTGAATATTGGAATAAATGAGCTGGAATGCTGGATGCTTCTTTCTTTGCATTATATGGTATGAAGTTGGGATCTTTTGCTTAATTTAGTCAATTCCTGCAACTTAATTGAAAAGTGATTCCTCCATGTGGGAATTCTAGCAATTTTTCCATATATTATGTGCTGTTTTAGTTAGTTGTCATTTAATGAAGTGCTAATACAGGATTTTATAATGATACTGATTGATGTTGTTTATCTTTAGCTTAGTTCTGTTTTAGGCAATGTTGTTATTTTTATGGAGTGTGATATATGTTCTTGGATTGTTTTTTAATTATTGCTGAATTGGTTCTATATTAGTTGGATATTTGTGCTTTATAGAGAGGAGCTAATGAATGTATTATACTACCTTTTTTTTACTAGATTCGGTTGAGGAAGCATCAGAATAAACTTGGTCGCGATGATAATGTTGCGAGGACAGCATTGTAGAGCAGGCAGGGAACACGAAAGGATACACTAAAGCTCAATCACGTTGGGGATTTTCAATACTTGTATGTACAGGTCTGCAGAGAGTCTGGTGTAGAGATCATATTTCTTCATTCTCGTTTGCGTGCTTGTGGTTGCATCTGTAGTGCCGAGTCTTCAAAGTAGTCGTGTTGCCTCCTGTCCTGATACAAACTGTGCAAAGTCAAGTGGGAGGTGTTGATGGGTGTTGGAGGAAAAACCAGAGATATCTGCATCATTGTGGTAGAGGGGAGATGAACCAAATTGGGGCATCAGGTTTCGGGAATCAGGTGATCTATTTGCCACGGTTTGGTACTACGTTAAATTGGTTACACGATGATGGAGTTAAATGAAATTGTTGAATTGGTTATCTTTTTGTAGTATAAAATGTTAGCTGATGAGTCATACATACTTCTTCCATTCAAGAAATAAGCAATAAAGTTTTCTTTCCCCAATCAGAGCTGTGTTCATCGTATTTTGGCTTATACTAGCTCGCGTTATGCCAGCAGCTCACTAATTCTCGTTTACCTTGACTACAGTGAATGCTAAAGCCTCTCACTTCACGGAGAAGGTAAGAGTAGATAGCCATACCGTCTCGTTTGTAGTGCAGAAACCGTTTATAATCTAATTACGATGAGCTCTGTCTCATGTCCAATACTATGTTACTATATCTTAAGCAGAATATAGAATGGTAGGAAGAGTTGGTTTAATTCCATTGACTAGGAAACAAAGGCAAAGAAAAGTAGGAGTACTAACTGTTTTGTGGAAATCTGCTAATAATTGTCATTCCATTTAGTGATTGCACTGCTAAATAAGTGAATGATATTGTTCTTTCTAAGCACTGGCTCATATGTGGATAGAAAAGATAGGTTGGTTGGTAGTTGTGGAAATGTGATAATGTAAGGCATCAATACTACCTGGATATAGATTCTGTCATGATTTGTTGATTGAATATCAAATTATTTGATGATGTTAGGGGTGACTTTGTTGCTTGTAAGTTGCTTCTTCTTACAAATAATTGAGCATATTTATTGCATCTTGGGTAACATTATTTTGTCTGAACATATTTAAATCTGGGGTAACATTATTCTGTCTGAACCTGGCATGCTGTAAGAGATCATAAGGTACAGTATATCATCAAGTTGATCTGCTCCTCCTTTGGGAGAACAGGGCACTCTGTTTCTCAATGATTACTGTTTATTTTAATGATGGATTACTGTTAATCTTGGGTTTTTAGTCTCCAATTCTCCATGCAATCAACGCTTTATCGCTGTAACCAAGTGGAGTAGTATTTAATAATTATTCGAGTTTTATCAATATTTAAACAGGATTTTGTAATGATTGTCATGTAACTCATTAAACTGCGCCCCATCGTAATTAATTGGGTTTAGTTTCATTAGAAGTCAGAACTATCCGGGCACGAATTATAACCACACAAGCCCTAACTTCTAAATGAAGAGTAATTTCTATACTTATTAACAACCTTGTATTTCTATACTTATTAACAACCTTGTATTTCTATACTTATTAACAACCTTGTATTTTATTAAGGAAACAACAAAAAAAGGAGTAATATTCTGGGCCATTTAGTGATAGTTTTTTTTAGGTGTTCAAATCAAGTGAAATTTTTTTGAAATAGAAACAATATTTTGTAGTATATTTTATTATCTATCACGTTTTATCCTGCTTAACATATTTTGCTAAAAATAAGTTGACTAAGAGTGTCCATAATAACGTGGACAAGGCGGTGGCTCAGTCACAAAAAGTTGTCCACAGCCATTTGTTCAGCCTAAAGTGGACTTGTCTATAGCCACAAATCACATTATTTTATTAATTGTTAGTATATTTTTATTCAATTCGAATAAATATGGAGTATTTATAAATAAAAAATCAAAAAAAAAATTTAAAGAAAAAGGAATCCGGTGCCGCCGCGGCTTGCCGGGCCGTGAAATAGGCACAGCGGGCAGCGTCGCGGCCCCTGTCCCATCGCCCCATCCTCGCCGCCTACTCGGCGCGTCCCCGTTTATAGGGCGCCGCTGTGGCCCTACAGTGGACACTCTGAAGTGTGATGGAATATTGATTGATCTCAAATTATACGAAATTGGGAATATATCTTGAACTAGGTTAATCCATAGTATACTACTTTTAATAATGTGCACGTCAATAAAATTCACTTTAATAAATACTCCTTCTTCCTACTTTAGGAGTCTCGATTTACTATTTTTAGTTGTCCCACTTTTACGAATTCCGGTTGGAATATTTCCACTAACATTTTTCACTCACATTTTATTATAAAACTAAAAGTATATAAAAGTAGAACTCACATTCCACTATCGTTTTTAATCAACTTTTCTTTACATTTCTTTAAATCCAGACTCCTAAAATGGGACAAATGGAGTATAAAACATATACTTTATCTTTATTGTAGTTGAATCATACTCCATCTGTCCCTAAAACATAGACAACATTTGAAACGTCACAAGTTTTAATACACAATTGCTAAAGTAAGAGAGAGTCAGAAAGAAGAAGTGATTGAAGGATTTTTAGTGGAGAATAAGACTCAACTCATTAGAGAGAAAATAATTTCCTTTAATAGAGTTGGTCTATTATTAAGGAACACTCCAAAAATGACAAATATAGTCTATTTTTATGGACAGATGAAGTATTTTTCTTATCATGGCCAAATCTATATTTTGGTAAATACTTAAATCATTTTTAGTATTATTTTTACTTTTCAATCATCTGCTCCCTCCATTCCACTTAAAATATCCATTTTTCTTTTTAAATTTGTCTCATTCAAGATATCCAATTTCTATATTTAAAAATAAATATATTCTTTCCTCTCTTTAATAAAATATTCAACTATATTTTTTCTCTCTATATATTCACTTAACAACTCATACTAAAATTACGTGTCATTCATCAATTGCAAGTCTTGAGTGATGGGAGAGTATAAATTTATCTCATTTTTTTAGTAATTTCTTCTTAACGACTTATTGACTAGAATATGTTCACTCAGATCTGCCAAACGCAATCATTTATCACAGGAAAAGCTGACTAGGCACAGCAAGAAGTGACGTGGCATTGCAGTAAAGAGTTGGAAATGCGTCTAATCCACATTAATCTTATCTAAATCAACAAATGATGGAGGAAAAGTGGCAATAATCATAATTAATCTAATTGAAAAACTGGGATGAATCTCAGTGTTGTTGCAACAAATGCATTCATTACTTTAATATTTTCTCCATTGAGCATTGAGTGTTTCAATTAATCAAACAAATGTTCAACATTAAATGTGTTGTCCTATTTGCATCAAACTATCTAACACTCACCTAATAAAAAATTAAAAATCAACTAAGAAAGAGATAATCATATATTTTACCAACAGTTTCCATTCATAGTATACTTTAAAAAATTTCTTAAAATCTGTGTTGAAACAAAATGATATTTACATATTTATTGATGGATTTATGAAGTGTAAAAGAAAAATTATACTCCTACTCCACTATAAGTAGTCGAATAAAAAATGCATTTAAGTAGACCATATATATATATTGGTTTGGTCTAAGCCCACACTATTAACGGCCCATTATAATATTGACTGGCAGAAACAGACCCATCGATCCAGGATTCTTGCTTGCGTAGAGAGATACAGTATATTTTAATTAACAGGCCCATTGCATCTTGGGTCCTATTTTTGTGATTTATGTACATATTCCATTTAATATTTTTAATATATATTTTTATATCAGAAGGATGTTTTTAATCGACTTATCAAAGATGTTAGTGATGCTAAAATGATTCCTTAAATTAAAACTAAAATTACAGAGAATCAATTAGAATAGATATCAATTTGTAACTATTTATAATTAGCATTAAAGCATTAAACATACAAACCTTATTAAATACCAATATAATTACAAGCATGCTATTAACTGGATATGCATTTGAATTCGAATTTAATCACTCTTAAGAATTTTGACATGTAAAATCGGCTCACGCGATATTCTATGAAAAAAAAAATTCTCTGTCGTGGGTCTAATTAAACCAATTTTATATATAGATCATAAAACCAATTAAATCAAAATTCATTCCTCGGTCCTTTTTTTATTTGAATTAATATTTGTATATCTGACAAAAAAAAAACATTGACCAAGTCTAGTGCAACTTATAGATAATGAATACTACTAGTAGTCTTGTGCGAAACCTTTTGTTAGTAAAAGATTCTTGACATTAAAACTCAAACACTACGCAACAAAATTATAAATATACATATTCATCCACATGCATACACCATGAAAAAAAATGTGTAGTGAGACTATCTGCAAAGTCAGATCTACTAGTAAACAGATATATCCAAATTTAAGATCATATATAGTGGCATACTTACTATCATGTGTGCATATCTTAATCTCACGAATCTTTACTCATAATATAATCTTAAGCAATATAAATAAAACATTAATTACATGAACAAAACCTTTTTCAATTACTAGTTTTGTTCAATTAAAGTGTGAGAAGAGACCCTTTTATATTTGTAACAAAAGCAAATGAAATAATTAATACTAGTATTACTATTTTAGTAATCAAAATACTTTATTTAGAAAAAATGGACATTTGAAGAATTACTCCTCATGCTTTCTTTCCCTAATTTAAAAACAAAAACGAATAAGCACCTACCTCTATTAATATATTACCTATAAAATATATATACCAATCTATAATTAAGTTATAATGACGCTGAAATCATACATAATAATATTCCAATGAAAAAATCTCAAGAATATTTCGCATCAATATTTTAATTGGGGATTCAATAATTTATCATTATAAAAGACTTAAGCATTACACATATAAATCTTAGAAAAGCGTAGTCCCTCTTTGTTCTTTTTAAAAACAAAACCAGGAAAACCGTTTCAAATAAAAAGTGATCTTAATATATATTCTTTTGCAATTACAACACCAGTCCAAAAAAAATCGGGAAAAATCAAAAAGAGGTCATATTAATTTAGTTGAGGTAATACTAATACCCATTGAATAGAAGCAAGGAATAGATTGTAGTAATTCCCAATTATTTCACATGCACAGATAGAAGAAATAATACTATATATATGCCAAAGTATGAATTATAGAAATTAAAACTATATATAGTATAATAAACTATCCCAATATATTTGTATAATTTCTCCAACATCAGAGAAACCTCAATTTCTTGATTTGCAAAGTAGTGATAATTAGTTGAGAGAGGAAGAGTGATGATTGAGTATATCTGACATAACCTGTATCTGTGCTTGTAGGCATTTTATGTAATGAGCAGTTTCACTCAACAAACTGCAATACTCCATTCCTTTCCCTCCCGGCACGAGCCCTCGTAGATCTTCTTCCTGTAGCTTTTCTCTCCTAGGGTTAATCAGTCTGCGTTTTTTGCTGATCGCTTGAAAACGGCGCCTCTTTGTCTTCCTAAGCACGGCCCGGCTCCACGCCCTCTGCGGCCCAACTGCAGACGCCATGGAAGCGCAGGCCGCTGCTCTCGTGGCCCGGTATCTCGTAGACATGGACATAGTCATGCCTCTTCTCTTGTTCAGCCTCTTCATCGCTTGCACAAACTTTACCGCAAACCTAATCTTGATGGCGCTCTGCTGAATATTCATGCTGGTCGAAGAAGAAAATATTAGGGTTTTTGGAATTGGAGAGGTGAAGATTTGGTTCTGACAAAATAGGGCTTCTGACACAAGATCTCTATTGGGAGAGAGAGAGAGAGAGTAAAGGGAATGAGGAAAAGGAGAATATTAGAAAAGAAAGGATTGAAAATGGGAGGTGAGAAGGAGACGTGAGAATCAATTTTCACTATTATTTTAGGTTTTAGGACATACATATATTTCATTTTATCTAATTTCTAATTAGGGTTTTATTTTAAACAAAAAGGAGAGTGATTATAAAAAAAGTTTCAATTTTCGCTTAAAATGTAAGGTCACAAAATATCCTAAGAAATTTTCAAATTTTGCATGAGGATTCAAGAAGACATTTCATAGCTTACTCATTATATTTTTTAAATTTAAATAATTAATGATATTACATATTTTTATATAGATTATTAAAATATGCTAAGAAAATTTCAAATTGTGTGAGGTTCATGGACCCCAACTCCACATATAGCTATGCATGTAAATATGTAATCCTAAAATGAAGACAATCGTATAAAACATTAACTTAAATAAAATGGAATAATAATAATTTATTTATATTCATATATAAAATGATGTTTATATATAGGGGTGTTGGAGGTGAAAAGAGGGTAACTAGTGTGGGCCATGAAAAGGGCCAACTACCATATGGTTGCACATGGCGCCATTAACCCCGTTTCAATGGTGGGCCATTTCCTTTCTTCTTTTGCTCTATTATTTGCTTTATATATTTCTATATAGTATATTAATATTCGTCGAGGGGACCAAATAAAAATCGATTTTAATTCTATATATTTTTGTTAATAGATCATCGATATTGATTTTCAAACCAAATAATAGTAGTATTTCAGCGGAGTACTTTTTATGCATATAATAATATTTTCAATGGTAATGCCTTTTTATGTACTTATAAATTACTCCATATATTTAGTAAGTATATTGGAATATTTTTTGTTGACAATTAACATACTCGTTATCTATGACACCTTAATTGGTCCGAATTTACAACCCAGTTATAAATCAAAAAGCCCGCACCGTATTAAGTATATTTAATTTTGATAAATCATGTCAAACAATTGTGACATATTCTGAATATTTTAATACATTCAATCAAATATTGATATGTTACACAATAAAAATATCTCAATTAAAATCTATCACACATTTATCAGTCACTTTTAAGTTTTACCATAACCTGTAACCCTCCTTTCTGTGCATACATATATTAATTAATTAATTATATTCTCCATGTTGTGTGTTGCGTTATACATATAGATCCATTTTCTACTTCATCCTTTTTGGGCGTAAAGCAATATAATTCGGTTGCGTAGATCAATAGTGGTGGCGGCCGCTGCCGTAATGGTTTGGACCAACCTTAATTTCATTTTAATTAATTGCAATTAAACTCTAACATTAATAATCAGTATTTGTGGCTGCTATTACGGTTACCTAATTTTTAGATATTTGGAAATTTTTGTTTTAACTACTAAAGTAAAACTGATGTGCAAGTTTTTTTTTGTGGCAAGTGATGTTGATGAGGGTTGTTTTCTTTTACGGCACTTTAACAAACTCGATTAATTAGGGGCTTTGTTGAAACTCTCATGATTAATCTTGACTTTAATAGGTAATTGTTTGAAGTTATCATAGGTTTTTACAAAGTAAACAAATCTTTAACAAGCCGGCACTGTCATTGCGTCGACAAGAATATTTAGTTTGCATCATAATCTCAATTAGACTTGTAGTAGTTGTAAATTCCGCAACTAAAAAACATGTTTTATAGTTGTGATAATTAAGTAGTACACTAACACTTTGGGCCCACAGATAGACTTATAATAAAGTTTGACTTCGACTCTAATTAATAAATGAGCTTAACATTATTCACATACGAATTTTGCTGTTGAAATATCAAAATCAGTGGACAGATACTCTATGGCTTATCGCAATTGTGGATTGCTAATTCATAGTTATTTATATGTAATCTTTTTATCCTTAATCTTGATCATCCTTTTTGGAATCTGATACCCAAATACGATCGGTCAAATCTTATATTGTTTCTCAATATTATTGATTAAATTAAAGGCATTTCATTCGTTAGGCATACTAATAAATTATAGTACTATATGAAGATATATTTGAGCCTAAAGAATAAAATGCTTTTTTATGACCTAGTTGCCAATCTGTGTCATCAAATGCCTAGTGGTATGAATGGTCGTCAGATATTCGATGCTTCAAGTTCAAATTTCATTGGAGTGATTAATGTACTTAAATTATTGTTAAATTTACAAGAAATGAAAAAAACATATACATAGTCAAGTTGTTAAAATCGTGACTAAACAATTACAGTATAAATTTGTTTGACACTGTCACATGAACGAGATTCCAGGAGACCAGAAGATATAATAAGCAAGCAATATTCATATTTAATAGTACTAGTAGAAAATTCAATAGATATACACTGCTCCCTCCATCCCATCATAATATATGGAGTACAAATTATTTCACTTTTTTCATACAAATACAATTTAAAGATGTGTTCTTTGTAATATATATAATCCTCTCCCAATATGGTTTCACATGGAGTATTATTTATGAAATACAGATTATTGCTTTGATTTTCAATACAATTTCAGTATTATAATTTTACGATTAATATGACAAATGTGCTTCACGCAAAAGAACAACCCCTTTTGAGATGGAAAGCCATCGCATGCTTAATCATTAATTGTCTATGTTCAAAAGTTGTTTGAAGTAATCATCTTGGCTTAACCCTCACTCGAAATCATTAATTGTAAACTAAATTGTATTAGTAATTAAAATGAAATTCTAATTTGTATTTCTACCCCATTTTGTTTGAACTAGTCTCTCCTATCGACTGTTTTTTATATACTCCCTCCGTCCGCCATTAGGAGTTTCATTTTTTGGCGGCACGAGTTTTAAGAAATGTTAAGAAAAGTAGATGGAAAAAAGTTAGTGGAATAAAGGTCCTACTTGTATATATTAGTTTTAAATGAAATGTGAGTGAAATGAGTTAGTTGAAGGGGGAACTCTATTAGTAGTACTATTTATGGTAAAAGTGAACCGGGGCTCCTATTCACGGACGGACTAAAATGAAAAAAACGAGACTCCTATTCACGAATGGAGGGAGTATATGATATATCTATATGCAGTTGTCATAATTAGTGCACTTTTAGTACCTCAGTGTCTGATATATTGATACGATTCAAGAGTTGAGAAAGTGAAAACAAAATCAACAATTAAAAGACGATGATAACTGTATTACATTACTCAGTGAAGGGGAAAATGGAGTTTAAAAGGTGATAACAGGAGAATCATCTTACGAACTAAGTTATATTCTAAGTTATATTCATAAAATATGACGAGATAGATGATTAAAACAGTTGCCGATAATAAGATACGACAGTGTTTACGATATTCCAATAAACACATTTACAAAGAACAAAAATATATAATCTTATAGTAGTAGTATGATTTAAGGATGCAATATTATTAATCTTCATATCTACTTGGTAACTTGGGTGAATAATGCCAACAAGGAAATACCACACAAAATATATCATTACAAGGAGCACTCTAGTATACTGTATACCAATTCAAATACACATTTATGACTATACATTTGAGCTGTTTTCTGCTTCAGTAAAAAACTGCATTCAAATCGCTCAATACTCTCTACACAGGCTTCAAATTCACTAACATCTCCAAAATTTGCAATCAAGAATCAATATAATATATTTGCTTGGTTTCTAAGGTTTGTTACCCGGTGTAGAGACCACATCAGTTACTGCTGCTGTCATCTGTTGATGACTCAGAAGCTGTGTCGTCGAGTGTCGAGTTTGAGCTAGAGTCGACAAGGCTTCCAGTTTCAGTGTCTGAAGCTCCACAAGCTCGGTCTTCAACAGGTTGTTTCAAGGTCCAGTACATTATACTTGCTGTCAATGTCAGCATCATCTTTTGATTCACCTAATTTATGCACACAACAATGATATGTATGAATAAGAAAATTGAGAAAGTGTGGATTGAGCTCGTGTAGGAGAAACGAGGATTACCTCGATTATATCTTCAGGGAGCAAAAATATGGAACATCCAAGTTTCCTTGCAATGCTAATGATATAGGTTGCATTCATTTTCTTCTCCTCCTCTACAAAATTCATAGTTCATGAGCTTACATAAGATTCATTTTTTTTCATTACATAAGATTCAGTTGTAAGCAAGAGAAATGAAGACTTAAGCAAAAAAATATATCGCTGAATGACATTCTCTTAAACAGGAGAGTCAAAATGATCATAATGCACGCGCTTTGTTAGAACCTATATCATTTGCCACACTCCTTGTCTTGTTTGGTATAGATAAATTGTCAAGAATTCGTGCTTTGACAAAATGCTTTTCTTGATGCTATAAGCATGAAAGACGAGATGGAAAGAAGTATCACAAGTTCAGGTAGAAGTAAACTTACCATTCGATCCTTTTGTGACAAGGCTCCAATTGACAGATCTCGGTCGCACAGCACTAAGAAGCTCGAGGAAGAAAATTCCATCAGACAATTTCTTATCCTGCAGTTTGATATTGCAGATACTTTCAGGAATCACAACAAAGATACTAGGTGCTAAAATTGACCAGCGTATACTAGCTAAGGTCTACGAAAATACTGCTGTTATACTTTGTTACCTCAGCAACATCAAATAAATAGCTTGTACTTGAACTAGTTATACTCATTGTGATCAATCTCGTTATTACCAAATGAACAATAGAATGTTTAATATAAATATTGCCATTATTAAGATTCCAACAGCCCTATATTATGTAAAGTTTTGAATGTTACAGTGACTTCAGGATTCAGCAAAGCTTAAGAATTGCAAGTTCTAATGCAGGTATCCAATTATTTCCATACATGAAAAGAAAGATACTTGTACAAAATCTAGCAATAAAATTTGAGCATCACCTAAAGAAACATGAGCAATTGACTATGCTTGTTCAGTTTTCCAGTAATATTAGCGTGAAAGTGAGAATTAGCTAAAGATAATGGAATTGTAAATTTAATGGATGCTAGCTGATTAATACCTTGAAACTGTCCATGCGGCTTTGGCTCCCTGAGTTTCTGACCTTGCTGTTAGCCCACTCCAAAATGTCGGCATCAGTAATTTCTTTCCCATGAGAATGGGATCTTAGATGTTTCAATAGTTGAAGCATGTTAAATCGCATCAGCTGCCATAGATATGCTGAAAGTAAAGTTAAAACACAGTAGTCAACATGCATAGAATCAATATCTTATTTCCTTGAACTCATCAGCTGCGGTCCATAGTGATTTACCTTAGCAATGACTAATAAGCAATAACCTATAGAAGGGGGAATCATTAAGAACATACCTAGTATCAATTTCTTATTTCCTTGAACAATATCGTTTCCAGCAACATTAACAAGGGAAAACTTCAACTGCTTCCCAATTTTGACAACTTGGTTGCAATTTTCTACTTTCCTGAATGGCATTTTTATTGGTGGCTTAGAAGCAATTTTCCAATTAACAATCCCTGGAGACACCTTGTCAAGTGTCTCTAAGAGTAACCATCTGCACACAACAAAATTATAGCATAGT
Source organism: Salvia hispanica (assembly GCF_023119035.1). NCBI lineage: Eukaryota > Viridiplantae > Streptophyta > Magnoliopsida > Lamiales > Lamiaceae > Salvia > Salvia hispanica. The sequence continues at coordinate 4,613,082 of NC_062967.1, read as the reverse complement.
TATTCTTTAATGTATTTGTACTTCAAAATGTTCTAGTTAGAGGAACAAATTGCAGATTTAACCAGACTAATGAATCTTGTAAAAAGAAAGGTAAAATTTAATTAATTACAATCTTTACTTCACATTTATAAACCACGAGGCAGAAATTTCAAGTAGCTTTACTTACCCATTTCTGAGATCTTCAAAGACATTATCAATGTATGAAGAATTTCCCAGACTATTAAGCCAAAAACGAAATACTCTCTCTTCTCTGGAGGTTTGTGCATCATCAGGAAGAGTTTCAAGAAAAGATATCTGTTTTGTTTGGGTTGAGAGTCCATTCCTTCATATGAAATTAACAATAACTGTAAGCAAAAGGGGAAATAAGGAAAATAAAAAATACTCTATATATATCAGAAAAGCTGGCAAAAGTTTATTTTAATTGGAGCTTATTTGAGTACACACAGAAAGTTGACGCTGGAAGCTGATACTAAAGCATATTTCTAAGTTACAGGTTTCAAGGTCAAGGGACACGCAGTAAAAAGAGAAGGAATAAGTTATTTAAAAGATGTATACAAGTTATAGGTGTGTCAGATTTGCAATTAGCCATAACTCAACTGATTTTAGACCTCATGCAAACTTTATATGTTTATCTATATAGAGAACAGAGCCTAACTTGGTGTTAGTAGAAACAGAAGAAGAAATTATCTAATTCTTGGCTGCAAACTGTTTTCCCATCAAACATACTTTGTTGCATACATATTCAAAAGAAAATTTACTCATTAACGGCTAGGGGAAAAACATGTATAGGTCAAAGTTAAATTTGCCTGTGTCTCTCACCTATGCTGGAAGATGTGTGCCACAAATGCAAGATTGAGATTTGGAGAACCTTCCACAATATCTTTAGCTGTTAAGTATCTTTTGCAACCCATCTTATCAGCATGCTCAAGAACCAACTTCGCTCTTTCCAGAGGATCTTTAACTTTCAGTGTTGAAGGATTACTGTGTTCTGGAGCCAGAACATTCAACAGATGAGCGTAAGCCTCTGCATCCTACATGAATCATGACGGAATTCATGCCTTAAATATACCATACTTGAGATAGATCAGGAAAAAACCACAGATGTACATATACTGAACTTTATTTCAGTTTCTTTCAGGATCAAGAAGTATTTAAACAAGTAAGATAATTCTAAGCAGTCATGGCACCTCAATATTAACAATATACTTCTTATTTCTTAACATGTTTCTTCTCAAGCTTCAATTAAAAGAAAATGCATTTGAGTTCTGGCGCTGCTTGAAAACACCATGGATGTGCTCCAAATTAGGATAAAAAGATAAATAAGAAAACAAATAAATGTGCATTGTTATTAGAAGTAAAAGAACTATATGAACTAAAACAGGTTGAGCAGCTATTGGAGGGTTGATGAGATTCATGAGAAGGAACATATGTGCAATACGAAAGAACAATAAATGCTGGAAATTCAAGTGTGTTTACTTTTATAACACATCTCCATTTACCTTCACATCAGATGAAAAATTTGTAACTGTTTTTGTGTATCCACCCTTTTTTAACTGAAAATTCATCCACCTGAGCAGGATCTTCTCTGGTGGTAAGTTCATCAGCTCCTCCACATCCTATGTTATCAAGAAATATCATAAAAGTTCACATATGTGAAAAGCCATATTGTTTAGTTGAAAGCGCAAGTGAGTACCGTGCTGTCACCAACAAGCTCCACTAATTGTGGTGTCTTTTTTAAGTTGAGGTCAGCCAACAGTTGTATCTAGATCAACACATGAACTTGGATGTCAAGTTCCAGCATATGAAATATTGTGGAGGGATTATAAAAACCTTTCTTTAGGTCTAACATTTGAAAGATCTAACGCCAACCACTTCAAATTCTAGCATATGAATGATAAATATTGTTGTTAAGCATGCCAGTATCCTCACCTTGATAATCTGAGATATGACCCCAAGAACAAGGTGCCTCTGCAATTTAGACACGAAGCAAGGGTAAATATATAAGCCTGTGATTCTAGACATAGAGAAATTCATTATTAATAACTACAACTGTAATCTTAGAATGAAAGCGCAGTTATCTACTGCAGAACTTAAGAACTGAACAGCTGCATGGATGTCTTAAACTTGCCTATCTGACGGAGAGAAAGATTTTAGTATAACAAAAAACAACTTTAACTATCTAGTAACCTTGAGATACATAACAATCTATACAAAAATAAATAAGCAAAGCATACACATCTTTAATCTCAAGTTCTGCAAATTGGTACAGAGCAGCATATGCATAAAGAGCAACAGAACTATCCATATGCTGAACAATCTTATAACCAAAAGAGATACAACGAAAGAGAAATGAATCGGGAAACTGTCAGAATGGTATTATTGTCCTAGAAAGTGAACATACCCTTCCTTCAATAAAGTCTTGAGTCCCTATATTGACAACAGTACATCCAATTGCCTTGGCAGAGTTAAGGCATAGGGTATGATTCTCATTCCTCTCCCATGGGTTGAGCACCCTCTTTGTATTAATAGCCCGCTCATCAATTGTTCCAGGTACAGCAACATTTATAAGCTTGCTGCATCCAAGAGACACTTTTCTGTTATTAAGTATTCAGAGAAACACTCAGCATACAAGAGTAGATGAAGACAAAATATAATCATCACCAGATAAGAACTCCATCCTTGGCAATCTCAAAGAGATCATTAGTTGCAGCATCTAAAGGAAGGTACTTTTTCAAGAATTCATCTTCTCCTAGATAGTTATTGATGTGAGCAACATATGATGCCTTCTCAGGCTCGCTTATGGTATGAAGCAATGTTGAGGTAGGAGACTTCAAAAAAGCAGATGCATTTTTTGCACCAATTCCCCTCTTTTCAGTTGCAAGAGTTTGAAGTTTAAGATAAACCTGTAGCAGGATAAACCAAATGTCACTCTGTGAATAGAAAAGTGCTGTAGAAGATATAAACAAATCAAGAAGATATAAACAAATCAACAAACATGAAGCAAATTTTATCAGCTAAAAAGGGCAATAACAACAAAACAGAGCTGGGAACAACTGGTTGAGCAAAAAGAGAGAGAAAATTTTCATGTAAATCCTCATTGCAGGAAAGACTTTTCACTGAAGATGAGAACCATCCTTGTTAGCACTTAGATGCAAACTTTGTTGAATTTGAAAATCTAAAAGTTCCCAGGAAAATGGATTCATCTGATAAAGTGACAATGCATACTGCAAAAACATGATCATGATCACAGTTACAAACTCAGGCAAAAAGAGTAATTTGGCCGGCCCATTGATGGAGATTAAATCTTAAGAAAAATCCGACCTCAAAGCAGATGCCACTTATGTTGATGAGGGGAAAGTCGAACACAGCAGAACAAGAAAAAATAGACGTGATAATGCATACTGATCAAATATTTCAGCACATCAACCTATGGGAAACAAGTAAAGTCTGTTCAAATGCAAAATCGCCAGTGATTGATAGAGTCGGCAATTCAAGCAACACTTCTTAGAGATGAAACCATTGTCAATATCTTGGCATTGAGGACAAACATTTCCTTGAAGCTCCATAAGCTCACAAGAACACGGAATCACTGCTTTCGATATCTATGTTTTATAAAAAAACTCAAAAACAGAAAAGAGGAAGGGTACGATTCTTATAACCTGTTAATTAATTTTGAAATCAACGCCAAACAACAACCCTTACTCCATTCACAAACACTGTTCGATCAAAATCCAGAAAAAAAAACGCAAATCCAAACATTTTTACCCTCAAAAAGAGCTCAAAATCGACATCAACGTCCAGATTCTGATACGACTCCTGAAGAAACGCAGCTCTCTCATGCTCCGTCAGTGTCTCTCCGACGTGCTTCAGCCTGGACATCTTCTCCGGCAGCTCCGCCAGCTTCAAGCCTCCGTCGCTCTCCCTCCTCATCGCCATGAACTGCAGGAAACCGCACTCGTCACAGCCGGAAACGGAAAATGAAAAGCATCCGACAACAATCAAATCAACACTCACCGATGATTTCAAGCTGCGGAGCTCCACCTGAGTGAACTGGTTCTGGAGCCATGGATCCGAAACCAGCACTCCTACATAACCAGCCATGAATCGCCGACGATCTCTGCAGCTGAATGTGATGATAGATTTGAGGGGGAATTTGAAAAACAATCGGAGAAATTTAAGAGGAAAAGAATATTTTGAGTGAGAAGGGACGGGAGAGAAACTGTCTGTTAGCTGAGTTTTTTTTCGAATTTTTCGAGATTTCAAATTTTGACGGAATTACCCTCAGCTTTATTGGATTGTACGTTCTGCGCTGATAAATTAATATTAATAAATATGAGAAATGCAATTGTTTATTTCTGGAAAGGGATGTTTGACTGTTTGTAATTAACGGTCACTGATTTAGTTATGGGTTGATTATGATATTTTTAATGTATGACTTACTCCTACTATTTTCATTCACGGATTAATAAGCTAATTTTAGGTACGAGTTTAAGTATCTGTTTAAATGGAATGAGTGAAATGAAAATCCCACGGTTATTATAATTTAAAAATTTTAATTAATTAATTTAATAGTACAGGGACAAATCCCATAATAAATTGACTAATAATAAGTATCACGTGGATGTGGGTGAATTTATGGGTGAATGATAATTATTTGTGTGTGGGTCTTTACTTTGTATTGCAATTTATGTTAGAAAAGATACAATTCTATGAAAATGTTACTACTCATCATTCCTTTAAAAGTAAGTTTAATGAGATGCTATAGCAGTTTTAAACAAAAAATATTTGATGTATTGAGAGTGAAAAAATGGTCTTACCTTAAAAGTAATATTAGTAATGATTAAAAATATATTGAGAGTTAAGAAAATTGTGAAGTACTACTATGTAATGCTACCACGAGAAAATTGTGCAGTATAAAAGGTAAATTGGTTGATATATTGAGAAAAATATATTAGTACTATTTTTTTGTGGTATAAAAAGGTAAATTAGTTCATTTGTTGATGACGGACTATAAATTTGATTTTGTTGGATTAATCGACCTTATTCATATACAGGTAAATTAATATGATTAAAGAAAAAATTTGAGTAATACAGTATTAGATTTGAGTAAATTAATGTGATTAAAGAAAAAATTTTGAGTAATACAGTATTAGGAAATAAAGTAAGAATATAACACTAATCAATTTCTTTATATATATGATTGCTTGCTGATAGAGAAATTGTTGAAACTTAACTGCCTTCGTCTGTTATACATAAACAAGTCGTAAAATATATTAATGGTAACTTATTATGATTACTTTACATTTGTACACGAGGAATAAAAATATAATTAAAACTAGTATGCAATTGATTAGTTCCAATCAGTAAGGAATTTTACTCACTGATTGATGGTCTTAACGAAAGTAAGCTGTTTTCTGAAAAAAAGGAGGAATAATTATTTGTTGGACTTTTAAATGATTATATCTGTATTAAAATAATTTTATATGTTATTAAGGGACCATAAATTCCATATTTTAATGCCTAAATGATTTTTAAAGCATGTACTTAATCTTTTGTTTACTGCTGTAAATAATTAGGGTTGATTCACAGCCAACATAATCAACACAACGTCGTGGCCACTCATTTTTTTCATATTTTTAAAAGAAAAAATGTACTACTACTATGGTTACTCATTTATTTGTTTATTTGTGGTAACTCAAATTTTAATGGTTCTAGGAAAATCGTCTTATCAACTAAAATTGTATTTTATCGCCCTAAACTTGAAACTCAAGAAAAATCTTGATTAAATTTGATTCAGTATAATTGCTTAGGACTTGAACAATCTCGTCGTTATGGAATTTTCGCACACCAATTAAGCAAGAAAATAATATATTTCTTTAACAATTGTGGATGAAATGAAAGTATCAACTTTCTTGAGAATTGCTGATTTTCTCCTATTTAAGGGTATCACTGACATTTGATATGAAAAATGATAGAAAAACACAATTTCATCGTAATGGTTGTAAAAAATATTTTAGTTACCAAAATTTAATTTCTCTTCAATTAATAAGTTGTTATAGAAATGTGGAAAAAACTTGATTGACAAACATTTTATAAATTAGTTGTTTGGGAGGACCCTAAGAAGTCCAATGAGATGACTATTTTTGTCGCAAGGTGTAAACCAAGTTTTTGAATGTCATTTCCCAAATTCAAACCCCACCATCCGAAAATATGGCTTCCTTTTCTCAAAAGTTTGAATTGATAACCGACCCACCTAAATCAACATTATTTATATTTAATGGATATGATGTAAAACATTATTCAAGTTCTTATGTACAATATTTTTCAAACAATCCGTTATGGAGTACAATATTTTAAAAAATAATAGTACTTATAAAAAAAGAAATGAAGTGTGAAATCACAGCAACTGTGGAATCATCGAATTGTCTTATAAAACAAGATTTTCACAATTTATTAATAAAAACAGTAGCAAGCTTTGCAAAAACAATTTATTTAAAAGCTCAATCATACACTCTCTTAATCATATTTAATGACTAACCATGCATGTGCTCTCTCTTTTATTCTTTCTCTGCAACACCATGTGCTTCACCTTTTGCTCCAACAAGAGCAAAGAAGCTGACCCCCAACAGATGCAGCATCATATCGTCCCCAAACACAACATACAATAAGGAAAATACAAACCCGATACGAAACACGAAAGCACTACAAGAAACTGGTACGGCCCTTCAACCGGTGGTGTAAACGGGGCGAGCTCTTTCAAGCAAAGTGCTCCCACAAACCATGTTTGGAGTGGCCCACAACCCCAACATATGAATCATTAGAAGGGTCTTCATGAAGTGTGGATCAACAGTAGGTCCAACAGCACACATGGCTCTTGCCACAATTTGCAATTTCAGTCATCATTGCTATTTGATACTGATTCAATACAACTCAACAAGCATTCCAATCCTAAATCAACTTTATCATTGCAAGATTATGCATCAACACAAAATCTTCCAGCAGCTCATCACCCTTTAATATACTCCTATTTCTTTTCCCATCCTAAAATATTTAAGGGATCAGATAAGAGAAGCAAGGCTTTACAACGTGACCTGTTTTAACGAAGTTGTATCAGTTTTACCAAGAGCCTGTAGGAAATTTTATTTGAAGAGATATATCTCTCTACCTTATTCTGAGCAGCAAGAGAAAAAGCATAATATGTACTATAAAGAGACAGATAGGAAAGTGTGCAGTGCATTGGCCAAAATAGCCGAAAGTGGCTAACTTTCCATATGTGTCAAGAGTGGACCTCACCCTTGGTAACTGTCATGACGGCTACAGAAAAAAATGATACCTATGTTATTTTTCAATGTGACCATATTCAGTTGCCTTAGGATTACTACATCAACAGAAATTCTCATTGTTATGAAGACTACCAATGGTCAATTTAGTATAACATCCTATTGTTTTCAGCTAAGGTAATTGATTTTCTTAGGATGGTTGGTAAATAAGGCTGATCTATGTACATGGAAAATGGTATCACCCTTGTATATTGTGATGAGGAGAAACCAGCTTGCAGAACTGGTCTGCTGTGGCATTTTCTTCAAGAATTTGCAGTGAATTCTGATGAGTTGTGTTGACATCAAGAGTTGAATAGTTTAGCATCTTCCCAATGAAATATAGACTGCAGAATTTCAAGAGGATGTCTGATATCATTAATGTTGTTATTTGATACAGTATCATGTAGAGCTTTTTCTAGCTTAGAGAGGTGAAAAACTAAATGTTTTTTCATCTGTCATCCAAAACATTGAGAATTCTCTCCCTCAGATGCAAATCATTTCTGTTTTCCAAGTTCTACACACCCCATCGTATAAATAACTTTAGAAGCACTAGCTACCTATTAGTTATAGAAATAGCATGCAAGTTGATCAGCACACTTTAAGATAAATAAATGCAAGAATGCTGTGCATGATTCTTTTCTCTATGCTCAGTTTTTTTGTGTGTGTGTGTGAGAGAGCGAGAGACCCGTTCTAGATGTTGTGCTGTGATTCCAGAAGTATATCCTTTATATATGCCACCCAATATCTGACTTTCTAGTAAACTAGAGATTAGGTGAATAGAAACACATCTTTTGTACATTCAATCTTAAACTGATGCACCGCCTAGCTCACGAGGTTCTTATAAGCAGATTCAGTCTATAGAACAGAGTTACTGACCCTTCCTGATACTCCAGAAGGCCTTTCATTTACAAAACCATCTTCATTTTCAGAATTATCTGCACCTTCATCTCTTCCTTGCATTACACTTTTATCGTGTCACGTACCTGGTCTTAGTTAGTGAGAATAATGTCATACTACTACTTAAGCTGAAAAATATGGACCTCTGATTCAGGTAGTGTAAAGAGACCACAATTATATCTTTCATCCAGTATTCCGCGGCCCATCATGTTCCTGGCTTCTTCTGTGATCGAAACAAGCCTTGTAAGTAGCTTTCGATCAAGGATGACAGGTCGAGATTCCATTGTCTGCACAACAATAATATGAATGAGATGCATGACCACAAAATTATGAGCATTCCTTAAAGCTAACTTCAATAATGCCCACTCTCAAAACTGCAAGAAACACTAAGCATAGAGAGAAGTTCAACGGACAGATTCCCTGGACTCGGTACCAGTTCTTTCTCCGAGCATGTTGAATTTCAGCATACCAATGCAAATTAATCACAAATATCAAGGTACTACAACAAGCTTTACGGGATAGTATAGACGATGAAGATTTGTCCAGCACTAAGCAATTAGGAATATTACTTCAAGTTATGATGCCAATTAAACAAGGTACCATTCTTTAATCTATAATCATAAAAACACAAGTATTGAGCAGCATCATAGCAGTGACTTCCATGCTCTAGTGTTTACTTTAGTCATTCCACAGCGGAAAAATAACAGGAATGCTCATATCTAAATACTCCTAGTATGTTCGAGGTGAGAGATTTCGGAATTTGGAATTAATTTCGCTGACCTTTTGAAATTTGAGATTAAATTTGTTGACCCTTCAAAAAATCCCTTATCTTGAAAAATTCGCATGTCTTGATCATATATTTCGAAAGATCAGCAAATTTAATCCCTAAAATTTCAAAAGGTCAGGAAAATTAATCTCAAATTCTGGTGAGGTGGAAGTGGAGTGCTGATAGCGTCAGAGAAAAATTGATTGTTTTGAATAAGAAAGATTAGTGGAGCATAGGCCATGGTTGAAGAACACAAATCGCTGCTCACTCTCTACTTTCTTAACTCAATCCCTCTGTAAATAATACCTACATTTATATAAATAGAAACTGTAGTACAGTATTTCATAAACCCTCTTTCATTCTTAAACCTCACCAAACCCAATCAAACATAACATAGCGAAAATCAAAGAACCGCCGCGCTAAAACGTCCTCTTTAATTAATCCCAGAAGAAGAAGAAGAAGAAATTCCAACTAACCGTCTAAGATGTACTTCAGATTTCGACGGCTGCATCGTGTTTCCCAAGTTTTTCCGAGGATTTATCCCGGTAAAGAATCAACTCATTCTCCATTTTATGTTGTAAAAGAGAGTATTTTGCTTTTGGATACTTGGAATTTGCGATTCATTTCTTGCTTTTTCTACTTTAAAGCTGCCTTTTACCAGTCCTCTACAACGGGCATCGATGTTTTAACCGACGGCGGCGGCGCTGCAGCTTCATTATGCAAGGGGTTTGGTTTAGCTGGCCTTCATTGGCAGAGGTTAGGAATTCTTCGAGATTTTCTTTGGGATTTGATGTTTTAATTTTCTATTTCTGTTTAATGCGAAACTCGATTTTCATTCCTCACTTGCTCTCTCTATAGACTGCTTGATGAAATGTTTATTATCCTAACTCATTGGTGACACTGACAGCCCTTTTCAGGTATTCAACTCGATCAAGGAGGAAAGATAAGGCGGTCAACACTTTGTCCTTTATTCGGTCTTTGCTTCATCAGCCTAGAGGTGAGATTGAGTTCTTATCTGTTATGGAAACATCAGTGCACACACTAAGAATGAACACACTGAATGTGATGAGATACAATGCCATTTTTCTCATTACATGCTTATAGAGATAGCAGCCACTCTTCTGAACATTCTCTATATAATTAATCATTTCATCTCAATAGCTTTTAATTTGACACCCACTTTTGGTTTTCACCTGTTTGATGCACATCTAATCATGTTTGGAGTTTGAGGAAAATAATGACAAACTTCTCATCGATCTAGCCTATATATGGAATCTGTTGGATAGAAGAGAGGAATAGCATCATAGTCTGAATCCTTGTTAGTTGATACTGTTTTCAGTTAGCTGTTCTTTTAAGGTTTGGAAATAAGCCTAGGCATTGAATGATTCTGAATTGTCTATGCTTAAGGAAAAGGGTTAGTGTTTCTGAAGAAATAGAGAGTTGACACTTGACAGTCTTTGAATGGTATGAAATCTTTAAAGAAGGTTCAATAGTCTTTTCTGACCTTCCAAATAGCCTTGCAAAAGACAGAGCAAATTCATCTTTGAGTAACATGCATATTGCTACAATGAATTGGTGAACCCCATAAACTGTTGTATCAGTTGGTGAGACTGTTCATCTAGCATGAAATGGGAGTTGGTTATCTGATAAATTTCTGTCAGTTTGTCTAGGATTAGTTGAGTAGGATTTCAGGCTATGCTTGAAACTGTGTAAGAAGTGGCTACTGGCTAGACAAAATTTTGGGAATTTCTGAAAACCAGGTTATCATGTACTTGTTGATCTTATTTATGTCCATAAGCATCAACATTCGTAGTCAGGCACTGTGGGTGCAATCAGATGAGTAGAATATAGCTTTGTACATTGTAACTGAGAATTTGGGAAGTCCTTTAGTGTGTTTTTTGCCAGGTGAAAGACAACAAAATGCAGCAGTGGCATCATATGATTAAAAAGCTCTGCTCAGATGTGTGATTCATTTTGTTTCCCAACTGTCTGCATAATTCTGTCTATTTTATCAAGATGCTCAACTTACTATTATAGTTAGTATTTAGTAAGAGACAATAATAAGATACTTATGTTGACCATCAAAGCTTTTCTAAAGAAATTGAAAGGATGCAGACTTGTTCAAAATGTTGGGAGATGCATTTTGAATGTTAGATTCATCTAGAGTATTTTCTCCCTTTGGATCACTACCCCTCTTTTCAGATAACTGTTGGGTGGCAACTGTACCAAAGAAACTTGAGTTCTCCATGTCTTTAAAGATTTGAAAAACGACCAATCTCTGACATTGTTGAAAGAAATATCCAAATTCCAAATGCCTGTATGTTTCTTTATGGTATGTTTTGTTATGGCATCATTCTAGGAGTTGAACCACCTGTTTCTTTAGTGTTGATTTCCTGCTATTCTCAAGATATTACCATACTATTATCTATCTATAGCAATATTTGGTTTACTGCTACTCCCTATAGCTCAATTTTGAGAGTTTTGCAAACCCCTTTCTGAATTGGTGAAATAGAGTGTAACACTGATTATTACAGGACCTTCTCACTTCTGGTTGAATACGGCTCCAGGAAGGGAAAATATGATTAAGGGAGATGGGGTTTTCCTAGTTGTTGTTGTTCGATATAATGGAGGATCATTTGAAGCTAATCAAAATACTACCAAAATGATTGAAAAGGCAAAATCACTTCAGCAGAGGTATAATACATTGGCAAATTAGTGTCCTTAAAAGTTAAAACAATTGGTATGTGTAGAACAATTGGGGTTTTATTACCGGCTCATATGATGTTGCAGATATCCTCACCTTCAAGTTATTGCTTTGCAACTCTGTCCATCAGTATGTCTGGATGATATTTCTTCACATCTTTGGAAAATCACCAAGGATTACATTACTTTTCCTATCTTGTTGTCAAACAAGAATATTCCTGAGGTTTGTCACTTATTGGAACCTGATATGGTTAAATTGATAGCAAGGTTGTGTAACTCGCATTTATCTGAAAATTCTTAAATTTACATGTAACCTGCGTGTTAATATAGTTATTGTGGTGGATGAAACCCTTAAGAAAGATGATGAGTTTAAAAGTTCGTACTACAATTTTTTATTTTGACAAGCAGAATTTGTTTTGGCTGCTCTATAAAGTTGAGAAGAGTATTACATGGACTACTATTCCAATTGATTCTTGCATTATCACAGGTCATTGTAGTGAAGGCCACATCTATCTTGACTATATAGTGATTAGAATCCTTCCCATCACCTTTTAGATCATGTGTCTTTTCAACTATCTAAATGTTACATGTATTGATATTCACATTTTGAATTCCCTCTAGCTGCCTTGGATTTTTTAATTTCACAGTGGAATATGAAGTTTATTAGAAATTTTTGTTGAGCTCTACTGGGCCGGTTACAATTAATTGAGAATTAGAAAAGTAACTCAACCTTGATTTTTGTACTTTCAAGCACATAACATGTTTCTTATGTGAACAATAGTGTAATGGGATGTTTATACTCAAAATTTTTATGCTGCTCGACAATGTAAATATTTTTTATAGGTATGCATTGTCTAATAGCCAGTTAGTACTTAGTAGCCTGTTTACATTCCGAATTCCTTTTGTTTATTTCTTTAATTTTTCTGTTATAGGAGACAAATGTCCCCTGCTTCTTATTGTCAAAAGGTTTTCAGAATCCAACAATGTACCCTGGAAAGGATGTGGATCTTATGGTTCTTCACAAAGGTACTCAAGCTTATCTTTTTTCCTTATATTTGAGAGAGCTAATTACTATCAATGTGTTTGCTTCATTTTCTTCTTGGTTTCAAGTTTCTTGCTGTAGTTTTGATGCTCAATCATTTTCTGATGGGACTTAAAGTGTTTGATAGTTAATTTCTCATTCTCTTTATTGCTGGCATATTCGCAGCTATTAATGATTTCAATGCTGATATTAGCAAGGACACTAATGTCGTTGATGTGAAAAGCACTTGGAACAAGCCCATTGAAGTTTTTAAGGAACCAGATGTTTGTTCTGCTTCGCGGAACTTATTATTTTCCTTCCCAGGTAGGCGCTTCTTGTACTTGGTATAGAGGTTACACTAGGTATAATTTATTGAGGGATAGGGAAAAGAAAAATAGAGACAAGTGTTTAGATGAATAGAAAATAGAAGGCACGTCAGGTTTGTAAGCACTAAGCAGAGAATCCAAATGGCTTAGCTTCATAAAAGTGCATACATTGTGCTTGGTAATCCAAAGTGTATGAATTTTCCAGCCTCAAACTGTTCTTTTTATGTTTGTGTAAAGACGGGTTACAAGAACATTCTGGTGTGATTCATATTAATCTTCATTCTTATTTTTGCAGCATGCATTTCAGCTGATGCGGGTGGCAATCGGCTATTCCTTTCTGATGTTAATCATCACAGGATTATTGTGCTCAACAGCAATGGAAATATTTTGGATGCGGTATGTAGTGGATTGCACTTCTTAGTTTTAGGCTTTTTTGTGTAAAATAATCCAGTGTGCTATAAAGGGAATGCATAATGAAAATTTGTTTTATCCTCCCAGATTGGTTCTTCTCCTGGTTTTGAAGATGGAGAGTTTGAAATGGCAAAGTTGATGAGACCGGCAGCTTCTTTCTATGATTCTTCTGAAGATTGCCTATATTTCGTGGATTCTGAGGTAAACCTCTTATGCGTCTCTCAGTTACTTTTTGTTACAAAAATCATGATAGGCCATCTAGCAAACATATAATAGAGGGAATCACTTTAGTGAAGAGAAGAAATGAATATGATTGCATTACACAGTGTAGAGCTTCCTAGACAAGGTTCTCAGATTTGTGCATTTTAGTAATGTATATTCTGTTAAACCTGATTGCAATCAATTTCAATTTGATGAGACAAAGTTCAGCTAAGTAGCAGAAAGGGCAGCTGCCTTTTATAGGTGAGAATGCAATTTGAATAATGAAGTATTAAGGGGCATTCTCAACAGTCAACACCTTAAGTGTAGCTTCAAGTGATCAAGTGTTTCTTGTCCATGGGCATTTCCTAATGGCCAAAGCTTTATGATGTTTAAAAAGCTTTCTGGTTTGTAGAGAGTAGAATAAAGAATAAACTAGGACAGAGGCAATTAACAAATATTAATTGTGAGATTTTGTGACTGAGTATGAAATTTTAATTCATCATAGAAATGATGAAATGCAGTTAGCACTCAATTCTGATCAGATTTCTAGCAACAATTGACCTTACCCAGCTCTTGCTGGTTTACAGAGTTTAGTGACTTTCTTTTCAACTGGTCTTTTAAAAGGTCGTATTTTATAAAACAAGATTATCTGACGAATCCCGACGAACCAATATGATGGGGTCTAATGATGCATTAACTGCTACGAGAAACCTTTTGCAATTAAAATAAAGTAACCTTTTGCAATAACTTTATAGTATGAATTACATGCTTTGACGATTGATTCCAGTTCTAAAAATTAGAACGGTTGATTCAGTCCAAAATCAGACCATTGGTTCTGGTTACGGTTCTAAAATTTGTGGAACCATAATCATAAAAAAAAATTGAAAACCCAATAAAACTAGTAGAAACCAGGGTAAATTCCATCTTGAAAAAATTGCTGATTTTGAATTGAAATGAGAATTATTACTTAACATTTCAAAACCAGGCTCGCAAAATGCCGTGTAGGTTACATTTACAATTGTCTTGGAATCGTAACCGTCGTCGATTTTGTAACTAGAGGGATTGGTATATCATGAGAATCTACAAAATAATACTCCCTCCGTCCGTGAATAAGAGTCATGTTTTTCTATTTTGGTCTAACTTCATATATCATTTTTCATTTTAAGTGGCTAAGGTTTTATTCCTATGTTTTTTACCCGTTCTTCTCATTTAATTGAGGATTTGATATGTCGAATTCTGCAATAATCTCCAGCTTTCTCAGTTGTTAGTAGAAAGGTTTTTATAAGTTTTGTTGTTTTGCTCTTTGTCACCAATTTTGTCTTCTCTAGTAATTTTTCAAAGTTTATGCCTCTATGTTGGGTTGATGAATTTTCTCTTTTCACCAAAGAATCATGCCATCAGGAGGGCTGATATGGAGGCTAGGGTTGTGGAGACTGTTTTTCCAGTAAGTGGTGGTAGTCAGAAGAAGGGTTTGTGGGAGTGGATTGTAGATAAGATATGGAGTAAAAGGAGTATAAAGATGAAGTCGGAAGAGTATGATCCTGCATCACTCTTGTTCCCTTGGCATCTTCTAAAGTCATCAGAAAATGATATATTTGTACTCAATCAAAGGTAAATCACAACTCATATTTATTTCATCAGTCAATATCGATATCATCCATGGTAATATTTCAGAAATAACATTTCGGCAGAAAATGGCTTATATAATACTCCTTTTACTACTTTTTAATTAAAATTTCTCTTCTGCTAAATATTGTTAGAGAAAAAAATGGTCCTGGCTGATGAATCATGAGGATTTAGTGAACTCCAGTTGACGTGATTGTATACCTTCATTAACATGAAACTATCGATGCCAGTCTAATTCATCTTTCGATCACTTTTCTATGTAGCTTTGGAACTCTGTGGATTGTAGATTTGAAATCAGGGCTTATCAGAGATGTTATAGAAGGTATTGACCTTTTAACCTTTTATTATTCTTATTGACATGTTTACTATCCCTGCACCCCACTGACTTCTTACTGCCTCAAAGAATCTTCAAAAATTTTGGAGATTTGTGGGCAGATGATTCTTGAGAAATGTGAGCCACTGCAGCAGTTGCCTGCGCATTGGTTGAAGCAGCAAGTTGATACAAATTGTTCGCTGGAGGAAATCCAATATGGCGGTCTAATGTCATCAGTTACCTCTTATCAGGATGATGTAGTATTCTATGATGAAGGTACCGAGACTTGTTCTTGTTTTTAATTGTTTTATTAGAGGGAAGGTTTTTGGAGGATAGATGCTCATAAGTTTATCACTGAAGTTGGCCAGAGAGTGGTTAAATTCAACGAAGGATCTGGATCAGCCACTCCCTTGTCTTTGTCGAACTTTGAGAACCTTGGACTTCCTTATTGGCTCACATCATCTATTGAGAAGATATATTCTGTGTAAGTACGAATATTGGTAGAAAAATAGACTTGCTTTCTACACTCCTGGTGTTTAACTTACGGACTGTTGCAGAGATAGTCAACCAGAAGTAGACCTAGATCATTCAGAGTGTTTCCGCCTGTTGCCAGGTATTTGTTCTTTATGGGTGCAAGTACAGTTTTTCAGTCAATTCAACAATAAAATTGTTGATTATTTGGTTATTCCACTTGCATTCAATTCATCTTCTATCTAGCTTCGTCTGTGTATGCATAGCGAGTCCTGAAACAATCTTTTGTTTTCTTAAATTATTCGATCTTTCCTTTAAATCACCTGTTTGAAATCTTGAATGTCTCAGCTTGGCTATGTCTGATCCCGGTTACCCCTGCACGTTTTGGCATTTATTAACAGTTGCACTATGAACCTAACACTGGTCCGTTCATGCCTTCAAATATCTCAGGGAGAGTTGACATAGAGTTGATCGTTGATATTCCTGAATACGCTGATCTAATAGAGCAACCGCAACAAGGATGCATATGGTGTCAGGCTAGAGGGGCAGCATCTGAAATCTCAAGGGTAGAGAGACAAACTGTGCCGTCACAGAAGGTATCGATTTCTGCTTGAGTTGTACTTGTCTTCATTTCTGTAGTCGACAACGCATACCCTAGGCTTCTAGTTTTGAATTTCAAAGTGCTTCAGGTGAGTGCGACGCAAAAGTTTTATGATGACCTTGATAGCCTTATCTTTACAACACCTGGAGAAGAATCAGCTACAGAAGCAGAAAGCCAGCCCTCTGGCGAGGAGTTGCAAGAAGGTAGAGTCCGCATTGGTTGCACAATCAACACTAGTCCCGGAACAAGTGAGGTACACATCTCGTTCGTTCTTTCGTGCATTGTTCTTGAACACAAGGTTGCTGCTTGTATATCTTATCTGCCTCCATTGTTGGTTTAGGCTGTTATTTACGCTGCACTGTACTTGAGGCTGAAGAAGAATTTGAATTCTCAAGGCGATAGCCAAGAGATCAAAGCAGTGAAGATAGCCGACATTTTGGAGCCCAAGAGGAAATCTAGCAGAGACATGCTCATTAAGCTCCTGATGATGTCGGAGAGAGAGTTGGAAGACGTCGTTTTTATGAGACCTCTTAACGTCAGGCTCAAGTTCAACTGCGACCTCCACCCTAAAGGAGAGCACTCGAAGGAAATAGTTGTAACCGATTCAACTGTGGAAGCTCGCGTTACCCTTAAGTAACCGGATTTCAAGTTTATCGTCTCGTTTCTGAGGTGAGGGTGGTGGTGGTGACGTTTCAATAAGGCTGCATCTATAATGATTTCATCATCTTCTTCACCATTTACTTAAATTATTTGTCACAATTATCTGGGTTTATTTGAATTCCCCAAAAAAATTAATTTCAAGCTCGAATAAGCTCCGGTGATTTTGCGTATCAAGCATGCGATATCAAACATAGGCTCAGTAATCTACGACTCGGGTTTTCTCATAATAAATTTCGCACAAATATTTTGAAGAGTAAAGGCCAAAATTAGTCCTGAACATATGACCATTTTACCTTTTTGGTCTTAAACTTTGTCTTTTGAATTTTTTGGTCCTGCACATATGATAATTTGATCATTTTGGTCCTCCGTCAATAGTTCCGTTAAAAACTAACGGTCAACCCAATTTTGACCAAATTAAACTCTTAATTCTGATTTTTAATTCACTAATTAATCCAGGGGCGGATTGAGGGCAACGTCGAGATGCTCCGAGCGCAGAAGGAGCAGATCTTCAAGCGCTCTCCGATTCCGAAGAAATCCGCCGCAAAATTGGCCGCAGAAGACCAGATCCATGTCGAGATCGATACAACCCCCTCG